>NW_005871646.1:339324-401803 GCF_000147115.1 Myotis lucifugus
AAATGGGGGGGCATCTGTGTTATTTTCACAATAAAGATATTTTTTTGAAAAAGATAAAGGGTGGCTCAATGGATAAAAAAAACCAAGACCCAGCCCTAACTGGTTTGGCTCAGTGGGTAAAGCGTCGGCCTGCGGACTAAAGGGTCCCAGTTTGATTCCAGTCAAGGGCATGTACCTTGATTGCAGGCACATCCCCAGTAGGGGGTGTGCAGGAGGCAGCTGATCGATGTTTCTCTTTCATTGAGTTTCTAACTGTCTATCCCTCTCCCTTCCTCTCTGTAAAAAATCAGTAAAATATATTAAAAAAAAACAAGACCCATGCCATATACTGCCTACATGAGACTCACTTCATATCAATAGACAGAATGAAAGTAAAGGGATGGAAAAGATATTTCAGTGAAATAAAAATCTTGAAAAAGGTGGGGTAGCAATACTTCTATCTGACAAACTAGACTTAAAACAAAGGCTATAACAGGAGACAAAGAAGGGCATTTCACAATGATAAAGGGATCAATCCCAGAAGAGGATATAATTCTTGTAAACATCTACATATCCACCATAGGAGCACTAGTTATATAAAGGGAGACATCCACAGTAATACAGTCACAGAGAGGACTTTAGCATTCCTTTGACATCAATGGATAGATCATACAGATAGAAAATCAACAAGGAAACAGTGGGCCTTAAATGACACTTTAGAGTGGATGAACTTAATTGATACTGACAGAACATTTCATCCCTAAGTATATACATTCAAGTCTACAGAAACATTTTCAAGGACAGACCACATGTCAGGCCACAAAACAAGTATCAGTTAATTTAATAAAACTGAAAATCATTTCAAGCATCTTCTTTGATCACAGTAGTATGAAACTAGAAATCAATTACAAAAAGAAAATTGGAAAACACACAAACACATGGGGCTAAATAAGATGTTACTAAACAATGAATGGGTTTAACAAGGAGATCACAGAGGATATCAAAAGATACCCTGAGTCACATGTAAATGAAAACACAACAGCCCCAAATCTATGAGACACAGACAAAGCAATTCTAGGCGAGAAATTCATAGTGATACAGGCCTACTTCAAGAAACAAGAAAAATCCCAAATAAACTCTCTAACCTTATGAGTAAAGGAACCAGAAAAGGAAAAACAAACAAAGTCCAAAGTGAGTAGAAGGGAAAATATCAAGATCAGAGTGAAAATCAATGATCTGGAGTCTAAAGAAAATAACAGAAAAGATCAATGAAACCAAGAGCTGGTTCTCTGAAAAAATAAACAAGACTGACAAACCTTTAGCCAGAATCATCCAGAAAAAAAAGAAGAGGACCCAAATAAATAAAATCAGAAATGAAACAGAGGTGACAAATGAATATCAAAGGAATATCAGGAAATACTATGAATATATGTCAACCAATCAGACAACCTGGAATAAATAGATAAATTATTAGAAACATGCAATCTTCTAAGACTGAATCAAGAAGAAATAGAATACCTGAACAGACTGATAACAACAAACAAAATTGAAGCAGTAATAAAAAAAACCTCCCAACAAAGAAGTCCTGGACCTGATGGCTTCATAGGTGAATTTAACCAAACATTCAAAGAGTTCATACCTATTGGTCTCTAACTATTTCAAAAATTTAAAGAGAAAGGAAGACTCCCAAACATACTTTACAAGGCCAGCATTACCCTGATAACAAACCAGCTAAAGACATTACAAAAAAAGAAAATTATTGGCCAATGTTCCTGATGAACATAGATGCAGAAACCCTCAACAAAATATTAGCAAGTCAAATCCATAAAATACATTAAAAAGATCATATGCCATGACCAAGTGGGGCTTACCGCAGAGATGCAAGGCGGTATAGTATTCACAAATCAATGAATGTGATACATCACATAAATAAAATGAAGGACAATAGATGCAGAAAAAACATTTGACAAAATCCAGCACCCATTTGTAATAAAAACTCTCAGCACAGTAGGAACAGAAGCAACATGCCTCAACATAACAAAGGGTACTATAACAAACCACAATCCACATCTGACTCAAGGATCAAAGCTAAAAACGCTTTTCTTAAGATCAAGAACAGGACAAGGATGCCCACTTTCACTACTTTTATTCAACATGTGTAGAATGTGCCTTAAATGGGAAGCATAATCCTATTTAACTTACTATAATTTTAATTGTAAGAGGAAGAGAAGTCTGTCCTCAAACAAGAAAGCCTTTTTAAATCACTCTGATGTTTGGGGGGAAGGTATTTTGTATTTCAATTTCAATGTGAAATTGTGGATGTTAGATATCGTAACTGAAGGCGTCGCTCCTTCCTCTCATCTACATGGCTCTCCTTTCTGCTGGGTTTCCCTGGTCTGTCTTGTATATAACCAAATACTGCAGCCAAACTTGACCACCCCCTACATTGGAGGCGGGACCTATTAAGACACACACAGCTCTAACTTCTCTGCGGACACACCCCAGGCACTGTCACCAAGCTTCTAGGCATCATACCGCCACACACATTTTCCATACCGCCCACTACACTGACATCCGTTCTTCTGCGTTTCGAAATGATTAATTTTTTTTATAAGACACCTCACATTCCTAATTTAACTGCCTCAAGATATCAAAGTTTATCAATATAAAATAAAAGAACACCCTATGACATGAGCATTTAATTTTTATTTTTTTAAATTGTTTTATTGCTTAAAGTATTACAAAGAGTATTACATATGTCTCCTTTTTCCCCCGCCCTTGACAATCTCCTGGCCTCCCTTACCCCCCAGTGTCTTATGTCCATTGGTTATGCTTATATGCATGCATACAAGTCCTTCGGTTGATCTCTTACCCAAACCCCCTCCCGCCCCTCAACCCTCCCCGGCTTTCCCGTTGTAGTTTGACAGTCTGTTCGAGGCAGCTCTGCCTCTGTATCTATTTTTGCTCGTAAGTTTATAATGGTCTTTATTATCCATGAGTGAGTGAGGTCATGTGGCGTTTTTCCTTTATTGACTGGCTTGTTTCACTTAGCATAATGCTCTCCAGTTCCATCCATGCCGTTGCAAATGGTAAGAGGTCCTTCTTTTTTACAGCAGCATAGTATTCCATCGTGTAGATGTACCACAGTTTTCTAATCCATTCATCTACTGATGGGCACTTAGGCTGTTTCCAGATCTTAGCTATGGTGAATTGTGGTGCTATGAACATATGGGTGCATATATTCTTTCTGATTGGTGTTTCTGGTTTCTTGGGATATATTCCTAGAAGTGAGAACACAGGGTCAAATGGGAGTTCCATTTTTAGTTTTTTGAGGAAACTCCATACTGTCTTCCATAGTGGCTGCACCAGTCTGCATTCCCATCAGCAGTGCACAACTGTTCCTTTTTCTCCACATCCTCGCCAGCACTTGTCGTTTGTGGATTTGTTGATGATAGCCATTCTGACAGCTGTGAGATGGTACCTCATTGTTGTTTTGATTTGCATCTCTCCGATGATTAGTGACTTTGAGCATGTTTTCATATGTCTCTTGGATTTCTGAATGTCCTCTTTTGAAAGGTGTCTATTTAGATCCTTTGCCCATTTTTTGATTGGATTGTTTATCTTCCTTTTGTTAAGTTGTAAGAGTTCCCTATAAATTTTGGAGATTAGGCCCTTATCAGATATGACGTTGGCAAATATGTTTTCCCACGTAGTGGGCTTTCTTATTTTGTTGATGTATTCTTTTGCTGTGCAGAAGCTTTTTATTTTGATGTAGTCCCGTTTGTTCATTTTCTCTTTAGTTTCAAGTGCCATAGGAGCTGTATCAGTGAAGAAATTGCTTCAGCATATGTCTGAGATTTTGTTGCCTTTGGATTCTTCTAGTATTTTTATGGTTTCCCGTCGTACATTTAAGTCCTTTATCCATTTTAAGTTTATTTTTGTGTATGGTGTAAGTTGGTGGTCTAGTTTCATTTTCTTGCATGTATCTGTCCAATTTTCCCAACACCATTTATTGAAGAGACTATCTTGACTCCACTGTATGTTCTTGCCTCCTTTGTCAAATATTAATTGAGCATGTCGGTTTGGGCCGATTTCTGGGCTATTCTATTCCATTGATCTATATGTCTGTTCTTGTGCCAATACCAGGCAGTTTGGAGAACAGTGGCTTTGTAATACAGCTTGATATCTGGTATTGAGATCCCACCTACTTTGTTCTTTCTTAGGATTGCTGAAGCTATTCGGGGTCTTTTGGTTTTTTTTAATAATTAAATCTTTATTGTTCAGATTATTACATTTGTTCCTCTTTTTTCCCCCCATAACTCCCCTCCTCCCAGTTCCCACCCCACCCTCCGCCCTCACTCCCCACCCACTGTCCTCATCCATAGGTGCATGATTTTTGTCCAGTCTCTTCCCGCATCTCCCACACCCCTTTCCCCCCCAAGCATAGTCAGTCCATTCCCTTTCTATGTCCCTGATTCTCTTATAATCAACAGTTCATTCTGTTCATCAGATTATTTATTCACTTGATTCTTAGATTCACTTGTTGATAGATGCGTATTTGTTGTTCATAATTTGTATCTTTACCTTTTTCTTCTTCTTCCTCTTCTTAAATGATACCTTTCAGCATTTCATATAATACTGGTTTGGTGGTGATGAACTCCTTTAGCTTTTCCTTATCTGTGAAGCTCTTTATCTGACCTTCAATTCTGAATGATAGCTTTGCTGGATAAAGTACTCTTGGTTGTAGGTTCTTGGTATTCATCACTTTGAATATTTCTTGCCACTCCCTTCTGGCCTGCAAAGTTTCTGTTGAGAAATCAGCTAACAGTCGTATGGGTACTCCCTTGTAGGTAACTGAGTTTCTTTCTCTTGCTGCTTTTAAGATTCTCTCTTTGTCTTTTGCTCTTGGCATTTTAATGATGATGTGTCTTGGTGTGGTCCTCTTTGGATTCCTTTTGTTTGGGGTTCTCTGCGCTTCCTGGACTTGTAAATCTATTTCTTTCACCAAGTAGGGGAAGTTTTCTCCCATTATTTCTTCAAATAGGTTTTCAATATCTTGCTCTCTCTCATCTTCTGGCACCCCTATAATTCTGATATTGGTACGCTTGTAGCTGTCCCAGAGGCTCCTTACACTATCTTCACACTTTCGGATTCTTTTTTCATTTTGCTTTTCCGGTTGGGTGTTTTTTGCTTCCTCGCATTTCAAATCTTTGACTTGATTCTTGCGCTCCTCTGGTCTGCTGTTGGGAGTCTGTATAATATTCTTTATTTCAGTCAGTGTATGCTTACTTTCTAGTTGGTCCTTTATCACACCATCGAGGGTCTCATTAGATTTCCTGTACATCTCATCAAGTTTATCGACAGACTCTAGAAGCCTCTTGAGAGACCTCAAAAGTGTGGTTTTGAATTCTATATCCAATAGCCTGCTTTCCTCCGGTTCTGTCCTTTGTGGCCTGTTTCTTTGTCTTGGCATTTTTTTATGCTTCCCTGTGTCAATAGAGTGGCTTTCCGTGTTAAGTGTCCCAATTACCTGAGGTAGACACTCTTGGTGCACCCCCTTGTGGTCTCTGTGAGCAGTCTTGTTGTGGTCAAGCCTTGATTGTTGTAGGTAATTACTACTTGACCTCCAGGCCAACTGGCTGTGAGAATCAGCTGTGTTTGGAGTGGGAGAACTTCTGTCCTCTAGGGAGGTGCTAATCTAGCCTTTGCCTGAGGCTATCCGGCAAATGGCTCTGTGCAGGGCTTGGGCAGGGCCGGTCCCATGGGATCAACAGGGCGGAGGAGGGAGCAGTTATGGCTGCTCTCAGTCCGTCCCCAGGGTCTCTGCCTCTCTGTCCCACCAACCGCTGCAAACCTCGGAGGGACCGAAGCCAGACAGTCCCGCTTCTCCCGTTTGAGTCTGGGTCCCTAGAGACTCGCCCGGATCTGGAGCTCAGAGTCTGAGGCTCCCTCCGGATTGAAACAGACAACCGCGCCCTCAGCCACCAGCCCGCGCTGCGCGCACTCCGCACCTTAGTATTTTATTTCAGCACTGCGCCTCCTCTGATTCTCGGTTCCTCCTAGTTGTAGAACTTCCACTCAGCCAGTCTTCCTGTGGTTCTGGATGATGTCCGTTCCATCTTTTAGTTGTATTTTTTAAGTGGTTGTTCGAGGCAGCAAACTCCAGCGTTAACCTATGCCGCCATCTTGGTTTCTCCCCCGGGGTCTTTTTTTATTCCAGATGAATTTTTGGAGAGTTCATTCCAGGCCTGTAAAATATGCTGTTGGTATTTTAATGGGAAGTGCGTTGAATTTATGATTGCTTCGGGTAGTATGGACATTTTAATGATGTTGATTCTACCAATCCATGAACATGGTATGTTCTTCCATCTCTTTATGTCTTCCTCTATCTCTTTTTTTCAACGTCCTGTAGTTTTCTGAGTAGAGAGGTCTTTTACCTCTTTAGTTAAGTTTATTCCTAGGTAGCTTAATTTTTTTGGTTCGATGGTAAATAGGATTGTTTTTTTAGTCTCTCTTTCTGTAAGTTCACTATTGGTGTATAGAAATGCCACAGATTTCTTGGCATTAATTTTGTATTCTGCTACATTGCCAAATTCATGTATTAAGTCTAGTAGTTTTTTGATTTGAGTCTTTAGGGTTTTGTATGTATACTGTCATGTCATCTGCAAATAAGGACAGTTTTACTTCCTCTTTTCCAATTTGGATGCCTTTTATTTCTTCTTCTTGTCTAATCCCAATGGCTAATACTTCCAGTACTCTGTTGAACAGGAGTGGTGAGAGTGGGCATCCCTGTCTTGTTCCTGTTCTTAGGGGAAATGGTGTTAGTTTTTGTGCATTGAGTATGATGTTGGCTGTGCGCTTGTCATATATGGCTTATATTATGTTGAGGTATGATACTTCTATTCCCACCTTGCTGAGAGTTTTTATCAAAAATGGGTGTTGGATTTTGTCAAATGCTTTTTCTGTATCAATTGATATCACTATGTGGTTTTTTTCTTTAAAGTTGTTTATGTGATGTATCACGTTTATTGATTTTCGGATATTGTACCATCCTTGCATCCCTGGGATAAATCCTACTTGGTCATGGTGTATGATCTTTCTGATGTACTGCTGGATTCGATTTGCTAAGATGTTGTTGAGGATTTTGGCATCTATGTTCATGAGGGATAGTGGCCTGTAATTCTCTTTCATTGTGTTGTCTTTACCTGGTTTTGGTATGAGGGTGATGCTGGCTTCATAGAATGAGCTTGGAAGTGTTCCTTCCTCTTGGATTTTTTTGTAGTAGTCTGAGGAGGATAGGTTTTAGTTCTTCCTTGAATGTTTGGTAAAACTCCCCTGTGAAGCCGTCTGGTCCTGGGCTTTTGTTTGCTGGAAGCTTTTTGATGACTGCTTCAATTTCTTCCATAGTTATTGGCCTACTGAGATTTTTAGATTCTTCCTGATTGAGTTTTGGAATGTTGTATTTTTCTAGGAATTTGTCCATTTCCTCCAGGTTGTCTAGTTTGTTGGAGTAGAGCTGTCCATAGTATTTTTTAACAATCATTTGTATTTCTGTGGGGTCTGTTGTTATTTCACCTCTATCATTTCTGATTTTGTTATTTGGGTCCTCTCTCTTTGCTTCTTGGTGAGCCTGGCTAGAGGTTCGTCAATCTTGTTTATCCTTTCAAAGAACCAGCTCTTGATTTCGTTGATTTTCTGTATTGTTTTTTTTGTTTGTTTTTTGTTTTTTTTTGTTTTTTTTGGTCTCTATGTCATTTATTTCTGCTCTAATCTTTATAATCTCCTTCCCTCTGCTCATTCTGGGGTTTTCTTGTTGCTCTCTTTCTAATTCTTTGAGATGTAGAGTTAGATGACTTACTACCATTTTTTCTTGTTTTTTGAGATAGGCCTGTAGAGCTATAAACTTCCCTCTCAGGACTGCTTTCATTGTGTCCCATAGGTTTTGGATTGTTGTGTTTTCATTGTCATTAGTTTCCAGGATGTTTTTAATTTCTTCTTTGATCTCATTGGTAACCCAATCAATATTTTATAACATGCTATTCAGCTTCCAAGTGTTTGAGTATTTTGGGTTGTTTTTATGGTAGTTTATTTCCAATATTATGCCATCGTGGTCTGAGAAGATGCTTGGTATGATTTCAATCTTCTTGAATTTGGGGAGACTTTGTTTGTGACCCAATATGTGGTCTATTTTTGAATCTGTCCCATGAGCACTTGAGTGGAATGTATATTCTGTGGCTTTGGGCTGAAGTGTTCTGAAGATGTCAATTAAGTCCATCTGATCTACTGAGTCATTTAGGATTGCTGTTTCTTTGCTGATTGTTTGTCTAGAGGATTTATCCAGTGATGTCAGTGGTGTATTAAAGTCCCCTACTATGATTGTATTATTGTCGATCTCTCCTTTGATATCTTCCAGGAGTTTTTTTTTTTTTTTTATGTATTTGGGTGCTCCTGCATTAGGTGCATATATGTTTATCAGGGTTATATCTTCTTGTATTGATCCCTTTAGTATTATGAAGTGGCCTTCCTTATCTCTTGTTATGGCCTTCACTTTGAGGTCTATTTTGTCTGATATAAGTATTGCTACCCCAGCTTTCTTTTCCTTTCCATTTGCCTGAAAGATATTTTTCCATCCCTTCACTTTCAGTCCGTGTGAGTACCTTCTAATAAGGTGGGTCTCTTGTAGACAGCAAATGTATGGGTCATGTTTTTTTATCCATTCAGCAACTCGATGTCTTTTGGTGGGAGCATTTAGTCCGTTTACGTTTAAAGTTATTACTGAAAGGTACTTGTTTGTAGCCATTTCTTTTTTTGTGTGGCTGTTTTCTTTCTGAGCTTTTTATTTCTTCTTTTTACACCAGTCCCTTTAGCATTTCTTGCATTGCTGGCTTGGTGGTGATAAACTCCCTTAGCCTTTTTTTGTCTGTGAAGCTTATTTCCCCTTCAATTTTGAATGATAGCCTTGCTGGATAGAGTATTCTTGGATTCAGTCCTTTGCTTTGCATCACTTTGTAAATTTCCGTCCATTCTTTTCTGGCCTGATGTGTTTCTGTTGTGAAATCATTTCATAATCTAATGGGAGATCCCTTGAATGTAACTTTCCGTCTCTCTTGCAGCCTTTAAGATTCTCTCTTTGTCCTGAACATTTACCATGGTAATTATGATGTGTCTTGCTGTGGGTCTTTTCGGGTTCACCTTGTTTGGGACTCTCTGCTTTTGTGAATTTTTTCTTCCCCACCTCAGGGAAGTTTTCTGACATTATTTCTTCATATAGGTTTTCTAAGTCTTGTTCCTCTTTCTGTTGTTCTGGCACCCCTATTATTCGTATGTTGTTTCGTTTCATGTTGTCCCATAGCTCCCTTAGTCTCTCCTCCTGTCTTGTAATTTTTTTCTCCAATTGCTGTTCAGTTTGGGTGTGTTTTGTTCCCATCTCTTCTAATTCGCTAATTTGGTCCTCTGCTTCTCCTAGTCTACTGTTGAAACTTTCAATGGTGTTTTTTATTGCATCTATATCACTCTTCATTTATTCTTGGTTCTTACATAATTTATTGATTTTTTCATCTGTTTCTTCTTGCTTCTTGCATAAGTTGTTGATTTTCTCCTCCATCTGGTTTATGCATTCTAGGACCCTTAATCTGAATTCTTTTTCTGTCATGCTGCATGCCTTGGTTTCATTTAGCTGCTTTTCTGGCGAGTCCTCCTTTTCTTTCCTTTGGGGGTTTCTTTGTCTACCCATGTTTGATCTCACTGACATATCTAGATGTTGAGACGTTCAGTGGCTGCTCCCCGGGTGGCAGTGGCTCCTCGGGCTGTGGTTGCTCCTCGGGCGGCTGTGGTAGCAGCTACTCCTCAGTTGGCAGCAGCTCCTATGGTGGGTGCTGTTCACCGCTGTGGTGGCTCCTCTGGCTGGTGGGGGGAGGCTTCACACACAGCTGCTGTTTCTCAGACCTATTTTAAATCTGATTTTGCTTTTCATTAAAATAAGGGGGGAGAATAAGTGTCCTCACTTCCAAACATGTCAGTCTGTCCATGGGTTTCAGGCATTTAGCTGAAAGGTAGGTGGGCCTGTCCACATTCAAGTTCATGGCACCTCTGCCCAGAAGCCTGGCCAGCATGTGGTTACTGACACTATGCTTGACTACAGAGAATGGCCTGCAACTTTCAAATAACCTCTGTTTATACTGGCTTGATTAAAAACCAATTTATTTTATAGTAATAAACCCACCTGAAATACAAGATGTCCCTATTTCTCCTCATACTTTTGAATTTGGAAAAATAAAAATATAAAAAATGCATTATACTTGCTGAAAAGTTAGAAAACACAGGCCAAGAAAAATGATGTAAAATCTCATCTTCCAGTGATATCTGACATCTCTCCTTCCCAGCTCACTCCGGGGAATACAGAAACTATGTTCCAGTCTTGACAACAGGACAAACATTCAAACCCTACACATGGGTGCTCCCCTAAGCACTCAAATGGCTGGCTGATTTCACCCATGCACCAGATTAGAAGCGGAATTCTTCTGCTCCCTTGTTCCAGATGGAGAGAAAGGCTCAGGGTGGTTAGAGACAGGTGGCTTGGCCTCTGCTTTACCTGGACGGTTGTAAACAGCTGAGGTTCAGGCCCAGCACCCAAGCTCCAGAGCCCACATCTGGACACTAGGCCACGCTGCACTCAGGACACACACAGCAGTGTATACAGTCTCCTGTATTCATTCAGCACTGTACTGTGAATACCCTTAAGCCAAGAAAGACCAATCTTCCGTGTGAGTCGCCACCATTTTAAAGGATCCATAGCATCCCACCGGATTCATCGTCACTTTCATTCCATCAGGGGCCTTGCATCTGAAAGTCTTCTCCACTGGCTTATGACCTGCTCTGTACATTAGTATTCTGTTTCCTTCTTTTTCATAGAATGTATGCTTCTGCCCTTGTCTACCTAAGTACTTGCTCACACAATACAGGCCTCACTATAGAAGTCATCGGTATCACTGTCTCCTGAAATATAAGACTCAATAGTTGAGTCAATAAAGTATAGATGGTCAATAAAGTATGTATTTCACTTGAAATTCCTTTCCCTTTTCTGCCCACATGATTGACAGAAAGGCCCCGTTTCTCACGGGGAAACCTTAGACTATTTCCCTTCATTTAATTTAAGTATGGTGGACAAGAGGGCCTCAGACTGGTGGGACCCACCTGCCTTCCTAACCTAATGGGAGACACTGAAAGTTAGCCTTTCCCTTTATCACATGGGTTTTTACCTCTCACATGACCTGTAGTTGCTTAAGTCTCCTCACTTTTGAATGATGCCGTTTAACCTTCAGGTCAAACTTGTCATTTATTGAATACAAGGATGCCAGCTTGTCCAACGCAGCATTCTCCGGGACACCGCCCATGTCACCTCCCAGGGACCTGGTCTTTGCAAAACCCCTCTTCCCTGCAGGCAGCTCCTTCCCCTTTTGCTGTCCCTCCTCTGTCAGATGGGGAGAGCCTCTGAGCCTTGGGATTGGCAGGACTACGCCCCTTAAAAACAGGGAACAGCCACAAAAAGATAAAGATCTTTGTCTACTTATCCTTTGTAAGATTACAAAGAGGTTCATTCTCTCTAAGGGGGAAATGATACCCTTGTAATTAGCTAGTAATTAATAACAAAAGCAGCAAAGGAAAGACCACACATTCTAGGCATGTTCCCTATAAAACATGGGCAGGGATCCAACAAAGAGCAGACAGACGCATGCCCAAAAAAGTGGATGACATAGGGACGGTACTTGCCTGTCAGTCACACCTGGAGCAGAAGCCACTGGCCAGATGGGAAAGGCCATGCAAGCGCGGGAAGATCTAGGACACTAATCCCTGAACAAAGAACTTCACTCTCTTGGCTCCTGTTGGCACGCTTGGCTCATGGTCCTGCTTAGCTTCCTGGTATTCTCCCACGTGGCCCACGGCCATGCAGACCTTCACACACAAAGGACTGATGGACTGCAACTAGCCTGGTGCCGAACTGTACCCGGCTCCAACATGGAGAGGAAACCCGGGACGCTGGCTCTGATTTAGCTCTAAAATCCCAGCGACACTTCTTCTAGGACTGGACTAGGGGAAATGGGACTCTGAATACCCAGGGGTGTACTTCCATAAAAATAAAGCTTTCTACTATATCGCATCCTCCTGTACGAGTCTCAGAAAATTCCTTTTCTTGGGATATTGCAAGGACTCTACCCCCAGCAATAACCACGGGGAGGCAAGACACATTTTCTCTGATAACACATATACTATGTGTCAACCATGTGTTAACCAGTTCCCTCTGGTACTTGTCTTCAATGTTGAACTAGCATGACCAAACATACACATATGCATGCCCGTGTGTGGATTGTGTACTTGTCTAATCATTTCTATGCGATATTCTTTAGAGTGGGATTACTTAGTCAAAAGTTACGTCCTTTTTCTTTAGGGCTGCCAATGTGGTTTGCAGTTTCTGGGAAAAGGCAGGTATACTTGAGTTTTGATTTGTACTATGTATCCTTGTTCTGTAGAAAAGGCCCCTTTTTCCCTTCCCACCACAGAATAAACTTTTTCCATGGATTTATGTGCAGTCACACCACTTTTCAGCTGTGTGACCACCTGTAAGTACTGGCCTCTCTGAGCTTCCACACACCCATCTGAGTTATAACAAGACAATTAGGAAAAGTGCTGAGTACTGACCAGCCACAGTGGTGAGCCCTCTACAATGAAAGAGCCCTATTTACCCTACGGGATAAACGGATGCAGAGGTCATTTCACAGAACAGAGGAGAGAGGAGCCCCGCACTGCCCCTCGACGTGACCTTCACACCGACACGCATGGCACTTACCTCGGGGGCACGGTAGGAAATGCACTGGAAGATCCAGTCCATGGCGGGTGAGTACAAGGGGAGGTAGGATGAGAGCTCCACCCCTTGGACTGCCAGATGGTTCTGTACTGTATCCCCATGAATCTACAGGAGACAAAACACACACTTAGACAGGAGGGAAAGTAGCATTAGAAACAGAGAGCATGTAACTCACGACTGTGCACACCTGTGAGTATGTGGGTGACCCTGACAGAAATGGCCTGGTTTTCCAGGGCTTTTTTTAAAAACTAGAAAAACAAGCAAAGCTTTCCATGTCGCTAAGCTGAGCTGCTCTGGAAATGTGCGCTGCACAAAGCAGGAGCCGCAGGTATTAGAGAGAAAATCTGATCCACTGGAGATGCCTCCTGTCAACAATGCGCATCAGCTCTCTCTGCCTGGTCAGTGCCACCAACACGTTCCAATGGCCTGTGCTGGAGGCCAGTGTGATTTCCAGGGTTTACACATCTAAAGAGTGTTAAGCAACCTCAGCTTGGCAGAGCAATTGCTACATCAATTAGCTGTTCTGACGGTGTTCTCCTACCTGTTTGAATGTGAGGAGGAAGTCAAAAAAGTTCTTATTTAGACTTTCTTTCAGATGTGGGGCTACTTCCATTCCCACCTGCAAGCAAACAAAATGAAAGGACCCTGACTGTGGTAAAATAGGCCGGAAATAATATCCACAGTATGGTGTCATTTTTGTAAATAAAAAATATACACACAGATATTATTATATATAGGCAGAGAGAAGCCCAAAAAGTTGATTTTTATTCTTTTTTACCTGTTTTCTTATTCAAATAAACATATACCGTTTTCATTAAAAAGCCACAGAAGCTCTTTTATTTTTTTTAAATATATTTTTATTGATTTCAGAGAGGAAGGGAGAGGGAGAAAGAAACATCAATTATGAGAGGGAATCACTGATTGGCTGCCTCCGGAACACCCCCTACTGGGGATCAAGCCCACATGTACCCAGGCATGTACCCTTGACTGGAATCAAACCTGGGACCCCTCAAGTTCACAGGCTGATGCTCTATCCATTGAGCCAAACCGGCTAGGGCTCACAGAGCTCTTTTTAATAAATAAGGGACAATATTTGCAGTAATCATCTTTGCCGTTTCCCAGATGTAATGAATGTATTTCTGAACAGATAAGCAGGAGAACAAATCAATACAGCACTAAGGAGGAGTGTACTTCAAGGTTGTGGGTACAATTTTCTCTTCCTCTCTGAAAGGTGATAAACACACATGGATTATGGTGTGCAAGAGAGTCAGCTGGGACTTCACTGTTGTATTCTTAAAATATATGAATTCATTCCTTGCTATCATCCATTGGTTCCTATGTTCATTGTTAAAAGAAGACTAGCATTTCCAGCTGAAAGAATTTGCTATCAGAGAGAAGGTGGCCAGAGGCCTGGGGTTGAGTGGAAGTGTATAATCTGAGCTATGGAGGGAGCTCATGTGATTAATACAAAGTGAAGCATCGCAATATCCCTTTATGCTGCTCAAACAGACCTCAGATACTCGCTGGCTTTAGCACAAAATCAACTTCGCAAGGAAAGTTGCTTTTCTGGGGCCTGGTTTTTTCCAACAGGGACAGATTTTTGCTACTCTCCTCCTCAATCCCCAGTAGTGAGGATTTCTAGATGGCTGTGAGGAATTCCGAGGAGGATTATGCAACTCACTGGGTGTTAAATTCCAAGGGCAGCTCTATGGGCAGTTCTACTATATTTTGATTCTACTGTCTTCCCTTCCACTTAAATATATCTTAGAAAATAATTATCTGTCCCGTGACAGCAAACAGGCCCAGTGGACAAGCAGTGGCATGGGCTGAAAGGGCCTTGACTTAGAAGAGGTGTTAATCACACTTTCCTAAAATAAAGGACTGAGCTTCCCTCCTGCCACGCCCACTCTCTGCTTTGCCGCTTTGTTTTCCCTTCCCATCAGCCAAATGGGTCTGAAAGATTTCTACCTGGAGGAACACAGGCAGTTGCTCATGATTTCCACCCGCTGCCCTGTCTGCCTGGCACTCTTTCTCAATGTTGTTGTCTGTGGGAAATCACACTTTCAGATCAGGAGTTTGGGGCAGAGCAGGACCCAGGCACCCTGAGTTCCAGGGAGGAGCACTGGACCTGGGCTAGGCTGTGAGCATCTTCCATCCATGGCCAGTGACTGGTCCACAAATGGACAAGTGACCCAAGGTGATTCACTGCGAATCAGCCAGGAGACTCACTAGAACTAGCGGGAAAAGGGACTCCGTTCTATAGGGGTTCCTAGGTTGAACGATGAAAGCCTGAAGCTGTTATGGGTCACCGTGTGGAAAGAGCAGCCTCGGAATAGTCAGTCCAGAGGAAAGCAGAACAGAGGGAGAGGGAGACTGAGAGCATGAATCTTGGCAATGCTCTAAGGCCCTGGACCTAGTCACGCCTACGCTATCCCGAGGCTCTTCAGACCAATCTCTCTTTTTGCTTAAAGTAGTATGAACTGGGTTTTTGCCACCTGCAAACTGTAAGAATTCTTTTTTTAAAATTGTTTTATTGCTTAAAGTATTACAAAGAGTATTACATATGTCTCCTTTTCTTCCGCCCTAAACAATCCCCCGGCCTCCCCTACCCCCCAGTGTCTTATGTCCATTGGTTATGCTTATATGCATGCATACAAGTCCTTCGGTTAATCTCTTACCCAAACCCCCTCCCGCCCTCAACCCTCCCCGGCTTTCCCGTTGTAGTTTGACAGTCTGTTCGAGGCAGCTCTGCCTCTGTATCTATTTTTGCTCGTAAGTTTACAATGGTCTTTATTATCCATGAGTGAGTGAGGTCATGTGGTGTTTTTCCTTTATTGACTGGCTTATTTCACTTAGCATAATGCTCTCCAGTTCCATCTATGCTGTTGCAAATGGTAAGAGGTCCTTCTTTTTTACAGCAGCATAGTATTCCATCGTGTAGATGTACCACAGTTTTCTAATCCATTCATCTACTGATGGGCACTTAGGCTGTTTCCAGATCTTAGCTATGGTGAATTGTGGTGCTATGAACATAGGGGTGCATATATTCTTTCTGATTGGTGTTTCTGGTTTCTTGGGATATATTCCTAGAAGTGAGATCACAGGGTCAAATTGGAGTTCCATTTTTAGTTTTTTGAGGAAACTCCATACTGTCTTCCATAGTGGCTGCACCAGTCTGCATTCCCATCAGCAGTGCACAACTGTTCCTTTTTCTCCACATCCTCGCCAGCACTTGTCATTTGTGGATTTGTTGATGATAGCCAGTCTGACAGGTGTGAGATGGTACCTCATTGTTGTTTTGATTTGCATCTCTCCGATGATTAGTGACTTTGAGCATGTTTTCATATGTCTCTTGGCTTTCTGAATGTCCTCTTTTGAAAGGTGTCTATTTAGGTCCTTTGCCCATTTTTTTGATTGGATTGTTTATCTTCCTTTTGTTGAGTTGTATGAGTTCCCTATAAATTTTGGAGATTAGGCCCTTATCAGATATAACATTGGCAAATATGTTTTCCCACCCAGTGGGCTTTCTTATTGTTTTGTTGGTTTTTTTTTTTTTTTTTGCTGTGCAGAAGCTTTTTATTTTGATGTAGTCCCATTTGTTTATTTTCTCTTTAGTTTCCAATGCCCTAGGAGCTGTATCAGTGAAGAAATTGTTTCAGCATATGTCTGAGATTTTGTTGCCTTTGGATTCTTCTAGTATTTTTAGGGTTTCCCGTTGTACATTTAAGTCCTTTATCCATTTTAAGTTTATTTTTGTGTATGTGTAAGTTGGTGGTCTAGTTTCATTTTCTTGCATGTATCTGTCCAATTTTCCCAACACCATTTATTGAAGAGACTATCTTGACTCCACTGTATGTTCTTGCCTCCTTTGTCAAATATTAATTGAGCATATTGGTTTGGGCCGATTTCTGGGCTCTCTATTCTATTCCATTGATCGATATATCTGTTCTTGTGCCAGTATCAGGCAGTTTTGAGAACAGTGGCTTTGTAATACAGCTTGATATCTGGTATTGAGATCCCACCTACTTTGTTCTTTCTCAGGATCGCTGCAGCTATTCGGGGTCTTTTTTTATTCCAGATGAATTTTTGGAGAGTTCGTTCTAGATCTTTGAAGAAGGCCATTGGTATTTTAATGGGAAGTGCGTTGAATTTATAGATTGCTTTGGGTAGTATGGACATTTTAATGATGTTGATTCTACCAATCCAAGAACATGGTATGTTCTTCCATCTGTTTATGTCTTCCTCTATCTCTTTTTTCAGCGTCCTGTAGTTTTCTGAGTAGAGGTCTTTAACCTCTTTAGTTAAGTTTATTCCTAGGTATCTTAATTTTTTTGGTGCGATGGTAAATGGGATTGTTTTTCTAATCTCTCTTTCTGAAAGTTCACTATTGGTGTATAGAAATGCCTCAGATTTCTTGGGGTTAATTTTGTATCCTGCTACATTGCCAAATTCATGTATTAAGTCTAGTAGCTTTTTGATGGAGTCTTTAGGGTTTTGTATGTATAATATCATGTCATCTGCAAATAAGGACAGTTTTACTTCCTCTTTTCCAATTTGGATGCCTTTTATTTCTTCTTCTTGTCTAATCGCAATGGCTAATACTTCCAGTATTATATCGAACAGGAGTGGTGAGAGGGGGCATCCCTGTCTTGTTCCTGTTCTTAGGGGAAATGATGTTGTTGTCCATTGAGTATGATGTTGGTTGTGGGTTTGTCATATATGGCTTTTATTATGTTGAGGTATGATACTTCTATTCCCACCTTGCTGAGAGTTTTTATCAAAAATGGGTGTTGGATTTTGTCAAATGCTTTTTCTGCATCAATTGATATGACTATGTGGTTTTTTTCTTTAAAGTTGTTTATGTGATGTATCACGTTTATTGATTTTCGGATATTGTACCATCCTTGCATCCCTGGAATAAATCCTACTTGGTCATGGTGTATGATCTTTCTGATGTACTGCTGGATCCGATTTGCTAAGATGTTGTTGAGGATTTTGGCATCTATGTTCATGAGGGATATTGGCCTGTAATTCTCTTTCATTGTGTTGTCTTTACCTGGTTTTGGTATGAGGGTGATGCTGGCTTCATAGAATGAACTTGGAAGTGTTCCTTCCTCTTGGATTTTTTTGTAGTAGTCTGAGGAGGATAGGTTTTAGTTCTTCCTTGAATGTTTGGTAAAACTCCCCTGTGAAGCCGTCTGGTCCTGGGCTTTTGTTTGCTGGAAGCTTTTTGATGACTGCTTCAATTTCTTCCATAGTTATTGGCCTATTGAGATTTTTAGATTCTTCCTGATTGAGTTTTGGGGTGTTGTATTTTTCTAGGAACTTGTCCATTTCCTCCAGGTTGTCTAACTTGTTCCTATGCATGTACCACCAAAAGGACTAACAAAATCTTTACAGAAACAAGATGTTTAATACTCTTCTACTTTGTGACATGCCCATCGCACATTCATTTGTATATGTATCTCCTGATATTTTGTGATTGGGACTCATCTTGACCGGGGGCTTTATGAATTTGTTCTGTTACAGGACATATTATGGGATCCAGATCATTCAAAGAATTCAGTCCCATCTAGGCAATAGTTCCATATTCTGTTACTGTAGTGAGGAATGTTCAGGAGGTGTATTGATACAAAATACACGTAAGATCTTCTTGTTTTCCCATGACCATTAGGAAAATAGATGAAGCAGACATTGTCCCTTGGGTTAGAGGGAATTCTGTCTTCAGTTTGTCCAGAATTTATATTCTACTTTGGGGTGAAAAGCTCTAAATCAGAGATTTCCTTTTTTTTAATCTCATGGCACACATGAACTAATTACTGAAATCCAGTGGTCCACAAAATATATATTTTGCCAATATTACAAAAAAGTATGGTTTTGATTCATGCACACCAAACGTCTATTACTGTGTTGGCTGTTATCACTTATTTTATTCAACAATCTACAGGTTATATAGTCTGTGCTATTGACTAAATAGCCAAGTGTTGCTTTTTTAAAAAAATCTTGCAGCACACAAGTTTGCCTGTGTGACACTCTGGTTGATAATCACAGCTTTACATATGAAATTCATCTTTTCTACTGTGTCATTTAAGACCACATTTTCCTTATTGATTTTTCTGGGCTATCTATCCATTGATGTGAATGGGAAGTTAAAGTTCCCTACAATGATTGTACTAATTAACTTGAAAATGCCAATAACTAGACCCGGGCGGCGGGGGGGGGGGGGGCGGGAGGAGAGAAGGGGAGTGAGCTCAGCGCCAAGCCTGGGTCCCTCCCCTCAAAAAAGAAAAAAAATTTTTTTAAAAAGAAACAAAATGCCAATAACTATATACCTATGAATATTCACTCACAATATAAATGGGTTAACTGCTTCAACCAGAAGACACAGGGTAGCTGAATGGATAAGAGAACAAGACACTTAACATATGCTGTCTACATGAGCCCAACTTCAGATCAAAAGACACATCATGAAAGTAAAGGGTTGGAAAAAAGTTATTTTATCTCTACCTTTGGGCCACAAAGAAACTACTCTGCACAGAATGTTGCTCTAGTGAGAGCCCTGTGTACATGTAATAGGCATGAGAACAACCGTGCTCAGAGTTAGCCTGACCCATTTGGAGGTGCTGACTTTTAGTGAAGTCCGCACATACATAGTTTTCAATGTCCAGAGTTGTGGAAGCAACTGGAGCAGGTCAGAGCAGGCCTGCCCCAGCTAGGACTGTATTAATGAATTTTAAAATGCTAATAACTACATACCTATCAATAATCAGTTATAAGTGGGTTAACTGCATCAACCAGAAAACACAGGGTAGCTGAATGGATATGAGATCTATACCCATACTTATGCTGTGTAAATGAGACCCATTTCATATCTCAAAAGACACCACATGAAAGTAAAGGGATAGAAAAAAAGTTATTTCATGTCTACCTTTGGGCCCCAAAGAAACTACTCTGCAGATAATTTTGCTCTAGTGAAAGCTCTAATCCTGGACTGTGTACATATAATAGGAATGAGGATAACTGCTCAGAGTTAGCTGACCCATGTGGAAGCACTGCCTTTTAGTGAGGTCAGCACGTAAAGAGTTTTACATTCCCCAGAAATTTGTTTTGGAAGGAAAAGTAAAAGGAGACATTCTACATTATGATCAATGGCCCATTTATGAAATTATAGGGACTACTAAATTAATAACATTCATTTGACAATGTATGCCCAGAACACAAAGACTTCAAAGATCACAACTTACTATCAATATATTTATCTGTTGAAAAATAGATTAATTAAAATTTTTCTCCCACAGTGTTGGAAGGTACCTGATATCATCAGGTGCCTAACCATGAATGGACATCTGTGCCTGTCTCTGACACTTCCCTCCTCTACAATAGAAATCAGAATTTTCAAAAATGAACAGCCCAAACATCATAAATAGACAGCCATCCGAAGACACTGGTGTGGCCTTTCAAATGAATGTTACTGCTAACAGTAGTAGTAATTAATAATAATAGGCCTCTTTCAAGCCTACATATTTGTATCACAGCTATTAATATTACTGAAGGTGTATTTTTGCCCTTAATCTATAACAGCGGATCTCAACCAGTGGGTTGAGACCCCTTTTGGGTTTGAATGACCCTTTCACGGGGGACGCCTAAGACCATCGGAAAGCACATATATAATTACATATTGTTTTTGTGATTAATCACTATGCTTTAATTATGTTCACTTTGTAACAATGAAAATACATCCTTTATATCATATATTTACATTACGATTCATAACAGTAGCAAAATTACAGTTATGAAGTAGCAACAAAAATAATTTTATGGTTGGGGGTCACCACAACATGAGGAACTGTATTAAAGGGTCGTGACATTAGGAAGGTTGAGAACCACTAAAGTATAACCAAATATAATGCTAAACACAGGATATAATAAAACAAAACGCGAAGCATAATAACTTATAAATTAAAACTAATCTATTGTGCCAGGCCAGTGTGGCTCAGTTATTGAGCATAGTCCTAGGAACTGGGAGGTCAGGGTTCCATTCCAGGTTGGTGCACATGCCAGGGTTGCGGTCTCCATCCTCAGGCAGGGGCATGCAGTAGACAGCTGACCCAGGATTCTAGATCATCATTCATGTTGCACTGTTTCCCTCTCCTTTCCTCTTTGAAATTGCTTGTTATACTTAATAGAGGCCCATAAAAATTGACTGCCTTCCATTTACGTTACTTCCACTTTAGAAAGAAAAAAAAACTGGCCTTAACGGTCATCTAAGGTTACAGTCTTTCTCCATCCCCAGTGTTCCATTATTTATGAAAAAAAACACTAAGCCTGAGCCTTCCCAGTACCAGGGCACCTCATCATCCTACAAAAAGTTGGCTCCTCAATACTTCCATTGGGTTGATTTATGTCTCAAAGGGAATGTGTGCATGAAAAGGGGACACATGCTAACTTAACAAGCTCATTGAAGGCCTGCATGTCAGCCTTTCAAAGTCAGAGACCTAAAGTAACCAGAAAGGATGGTCTGAAATGAAAATCTTTTTAAAAGCAGTTTATAGCAGGTAGTCAGTGTGGGAAACCGCCTATTGTCTTCACTGGCAGAGAAGTATAGACAGAGAACCCGGATGGCTGGTGACCCTTGAAGCCCTAGCAATGGTCAGAGCTGTGCACCCAGTTAGTCCAGACAATGGTAGCTGAAGCAACTCCCCCACCAGATAGTCATGTAAATCCTTATTGATAAGATAATCTGCCTATTACTGGAAATTGCCTGCTGATAGGCTAGTCCAGGGGTGGGCAAACTTTTTGACTGGAGGGCCACAATGGGTTCTTAAACTGGACCAGAGGGCCGGAACAAAAGCATGGATGGAGTGTTTGTGTGAACTAATATAAATTCAAAGTAAACATCATTACATAAAAGGGTACGGTCTTTTTTTTTTTAAGTTTTATTCATTTCAAACGGGCCGGATCCGGGGCCGTAGTTTGCCCACGGCTGGGCTAGTCTGTGTGTTACTGGAAATTGCCTGCCTAAGGACTATGCTATGGTTGTATCCCAGATCAATAAAAGCTTGGTGAGGCCTGAGCACCAGTGGAAGTCCTTCCCCTTGAGTTGGACTTACCCGCCTGGCCCCCCAATATTTCCAAATTAAAAGAAAAAAAAAAGTATCCAAAATTTATAAAGAACTTATAAAACCCAACAGCAAAAAGAAAAAACAATCCAATTAAAAAATGGGTCAAGGACATGAATAGACACTTCTCCGAAGAGGACATACAGATGGCCAATGGATATATGAAAAGATGCTCCATGTCACTATCATCAGAGAGATGCAAATTAAAACCACAATGAGACATCACCTCACATCTGTCAGAATGGCTTCCATCAACAAAGCAACAAACAAGTGTTGGCCAGGACGTGGAGAAAAGGGAGCCCTCGTGCACTGTGGTGGGAATGCAGACTGGTGCAGCCACTGTGGAAAGCAGTATGGAGTTTCCTCAAAACATTAAAAATGGAACTGACTTATGACCCAGCAATTCCACTTCTGGGAATTCATCTGAAGAACCCAAAACACTAGTTCAAAAGAATACTAGTATGCACCCTGTGGTCACTGCAGCATAATTTACAGCAGACAGCAGCCAAGATTCAGACACAGCCCAAGTGCCCATCAGAAGATGAGAGGATAAAAAAAGCTGTGAGACATTTACATCATGGAATACTCCTTGGCTGTATAAAAGAAGGAAATCTTACCCTCTGCAATAGCATGGATGCACCTGGAGAGCACTATGCTAAGTGAAATAAGTGAGAGCGAAGGACAAGTACCACATGACCTCACTCATATGTGGAATCTAATGAACAAACTGAACTAACAAGCAAAATAGAGACAGGCTCATAGAGGATAGAGCAGGCAGACAGCCCTGGTGGGGAGGGGGGAGGGGTCTTGGTGGAGGGTGCAGGGAGGGACTGAGCAAAAAAAAAAAAAAAAAAGAAAAACAGTGAAGGAACTCATGGACAGGAACAAGTCAATTGTTGTGACTGTGGGGGTGAGGGGGTGGGTGGAGGTGGAAGAGGGTAGAGGGGGGATAAATGATGACTGGAAAAAAAAGAAAATAGAAGCCCATGCCAACAATGAAGGAGACGGGAGGCTGCCACCTTTGGGAGCGCAGCCATGAGGGCCTACCCGGCACAGATAGGCCCTGGCGTACACCGACACCAGCGGATCTCCGATCCCTCGAATCATGCAGGTCAGGCGGGGCAGACATTCTGAGATACCCCTGTCAGAGCAAAAGAAGGCAGCATTACACCCCACAGGAGAGCTCCCTGGGCTTTCACTTTTAACAGACAGACAAAGCCAAACTCCCCAAATTCAGGGGGAGGAAGTCAGGTTTTAGAAACAAACCAAGGTCAAGTTGTCAGAGTTTTCTAAGGCTCTGCACCAACAGTCTTCCTCTCACTCATGATTCATTCATTCATTGAATGGTTTCCTTCATCTTTACCATCTCCAAGTTCAGGAGTCTAACCTTCACTTTTTTCCTGCTGAGGTCACATTTATTTTACTATTTTATCAGCTTTTGTCCTCCAATTATTTTCTGTGGATGGGTACCCCTGATCTCCATATTCTCACCATTATCTACAGGGATGGGCAAAATGAGGTTTACAATTGTAATACAAATAAATAATACAATAATGAAGAAGTAATAATAAAACAATAATCTCATTTTGCATACTCACAACTATAACCCTCCTTTCATCCACTCCTGTATATTCCTCTGGCACTGACTGTCTGTCTGGGACCCTGCTCCCTCCCAGCACCTGACCCCCGTGCCCCGGCTGGCATCAGCAGCCCCCAGCATGGGAACTGTGCAGTATTTACTTCTCCTGCAACAGGGGACTGACTCCCCCTGCCTAGGACACTACCTTGCACCAACTGGTGAAGCAAAATGACTGCTCCTTCCACACCAGTGTTGTCCCCAGACAACCCTATATCCCGTCAAGCACGGCTGGTAAACTAGATTCTAAGCCCACCTCTGTGGAGCCCCGAGTCGGCCATGGCATCGGGGAGTTTACTACCTACATGCTACCCAACAGGACTCCAGGTTTCCCAGCGGCTCTGTGACTGCCCTGGAGCTCAAGGGCAAAGGCTCTGGCTTCTGACGTGGTCTTCACCGCCCACCTAGATAGCAGGGCGTGGAGGCACCACCTGCCATGCTGCTCTGTGGTGCACGCAGCTTGTACCGCTGCCCAGACCCTGCTCACAGAGGAGGGAGCTGAGGGCAGACGCCACACAATGTGCTCAGAGCCACATTGACCGCAACGGCCAACCAGGACTCATCTCCAGCTGAGCTGAGGGCAAGTGAGCTACTCAACCACCTCTGCCAGCTTGAGCTCATTTATCAGTAAAACGAGGATTAAATGGTATCTCTATTCCATTCAGTTTTCATTTGGATAAAATAAGAAAATGCAAGGAAGATTTGCCACTAAGTAACCAAATAAGAACAGCGACTATTACATTGCCATGGGGAGGGGGGAGCTGATTCTTTGGAAATGTTGTGGTTCTGGACATTTAGGAAGAGCCTTACATTTTGGAGAGGAACTTGTTACACTTCAGGATGGATGCTTCCACATAACTACAAAAGCATTTGGTTAAGAAAGACATTTACAGACAGCATGCTCCCCGCAGGGAGAAATAACTATTTATGAGCAGAACTAGGTGTGTCTTCAGTAGAGGGAGCCACAGTGGCTCTCAACAATCAGAGAATTAAGTGAGCTAGTGGCTTGTGGCTTCTGTATTTGGTTTTCAAGGTTTCATACCTATTTAAAACAAAATTTGGAAAATGTTACATGCTGATTCATGGTTGCACGCTGAAATTCAAACAGGTTTTGAGCATTTCCAATCAAGATTTACAGAGAAAACTTGAATGTCAGATAACTAAGATTCAGTCTGTGTATCAGCCCAATTCTCTGTTCTCAATACTGGCATTTGTGCGGAGATGCTTGACCCTTTCAAATTCTTGGAACCGGAGAAAACACTTGAAAACAAACCATTTAAATTGAAAGAACTGATGTGGTGGTGTCCCTCTTAGGAAAAAAAGCCCGGTGCACTGCACCATATTCAAAGGAAAAACCAGAAAACTGCTAGAGGAAAGCCAGGGTCCCAAGGCTTCTCTAGAATGTGTGGCTGGCCTGCGCTCAGGCGGCCACCACACGGGGCCAACTTCTCACCACGATGTCAGGGCCTCTATTCATGGTGCAACGCTTTCCACCTCTTTAAAATCATCAAAGAAGGATACAATCTTGGAATGAGCTCCCTGATGGAAGCGATCTTGAAAAACCAGTTTAAGCATGTTTCTCTGGCCGTGTCGTTTACATTCTCTGGAGAGAAGTTATCTGTAATACAAAAGTAATACCCATTAGCCTTCCTAACCCTAGGATCTGTGACCCCTGCTGGGAGTTCTGGGACGGGAAAACACTTCAGTGGAGCAGAAAGGGGTGGCTGCCTAGTTCTTCTAGCCTTTCCATCCACATAGTATGTATTAGGAAAACAACTAGTGACAATGGGAGCTGTCCTAAGGGCCAGGTGCTACTTTGAGCGCTCAGTTCACTAATTCCCCAGCAGCCTCCGAAGGATGGGCCTTTACCATCAGCCTTCCGGGGCGCAGAGGAATCCAGAAACCCATCCAAGGCACAGAGCAAGCAGAGGTAAGCGCTGGAATTCAACTCGGGCAGTCGGCTCCACAGCCGACGTGCTCTAATACTGTTCTTGGTATACCCACCAGTAACATGACGATATTGTAAGAATTCCAGAAGCTTTAGGAACCTGCAACTGTAACATGAAATGTGACTGAAGCCCGTGCTCCAAAAAGCACATAGGCCAGACCTGAGGGTGGATCCTCTGAGCACCTTAATCAGGCGAGAAAGCAGCCACTTAGCCTCCAGCTCAGCACTGCCCTCAGACTTGAGTCACTGTGGCAAAACTGCCAGTTTCTCCTGTTATCGCTTCTCTTCCTCCTTAGTGGTAGAACTCTCACCTTTCTGCTGGGCAAATAGCCATCCTTGCAGCTAGATGTGGTCATGTGCCCAAGTTCTTGTCCCAGGGCGTCAACAGAAGTACAACCTCTAGGAAACAGCTGTATAAAAAGGGGCTTGACCTTCTTCACTCCTTCATCTCTCCTGCTGACTGGAATGCAGGTGCAATGGCTGGAACCTCCATAACCATGAGTGCAACCAGAGAGAAGTCAGGATCCCTGGCCCCAGGTCTAGCTGCCCCCTAGCCCTGGCCTTTTTGATGTTATTTTGAGCTGCCCAGCATAATGACACCCGAGACTAATGCTGGCATACATCTTAATAAAGAACGGAAGTACAGAAATATGAAAAATAAATAGACAACAGAACACCTCAGCAATGCCAATGCCACCCACTACCTCTGCATGCAATGACTTCTCCTAAGTAGTTTCTGTACAGGTGGGAGCCTGGCCACACCCCTGGATGTATTATATGCTCAGGATTCTAGCAAAAAGGGAGAAGTTAATTACTTCAGAATATAGCAAAGGAACATTGGCTGTCTGGCTCTCATCTTGTGCCGTGAGTCAATTTTGCCCCTGGTTCTGCTTTCTGCTGCAATTCAGGGAATCAAATTCCTGTGGCATCAGCAAGAAGATCAACCTCTGGGCACATTAGTCACCACACAACTGCCGATATTTTGGAACTGCAATCTCAAGTGTTAACCTATTTAGGATACCCTCACATGCTTCATTCATTCCTGAGTTATTGTTCCATTTCCAATGGGAAGGGAAGTTACCATTTTCCCTTACCTGGCTTGAATCTGTGCACTTAACAATTTTTCAAGTTCCAAGAGATCCAGACAAGAAAACTTAAGAATCATTCTGAAATTCCTTTGTCAATGCTGCCTTGTGGAAATGGAGAGGGGTTCTTTTCCTTCATATGGCTGAACAATGTGACTTGAAACCCCAAAGCAAAAGTCAGTCTCTGAGGCCTTGTAATACAAGCCTGCACGTCCCAGTGGTGGGAACTGAGGTTCAGCCCCGGGTCCACATATTGACTGCAGCTCTATAGTAATCTGCTTTCCAGCTCAAGAAAAGATTTAGAAGTTTTATGTTATGTAAGACTTCATAACATTACAGTAAATTAAATGTTATGTTCCTTTACTTTATTGCTTTACTTTATTTAAGGCAAATGTTTTAAGAACCAACTGAAGGTAGGGCTCTCGGCTCTGGGGCCAAGACAGAGTACATGAGACAGGCCCTGTCCTCATGAAACTTACCTCCCACGGATGGAGGACACATAACAAACAGGGAATAGAATAACCGAGCAAACAAGTAATATCCATAGCAGTCAACACTATGAATGGGAGGAAACTAGATACTGGACCAGAGTAACTTGGGGGGAGGGGGCATTAGATGGGGGCCAGAGAAGGCTCCTGCAGAGGGGCCATCTGAGCTGAGCCCTGATGACAGGGAGCCAGCATGCCTAGATGTGGAGAAAATGCATTTGCAGGAAGAAGAAACAGCAAGTACACAGGCCCTGAAGTAGCAATGACCTCTGACATGGTCAAAGAACAGGAAGTCAGCCAACGTGGCAAGGAGAGAGGCAGGCACCACAAGCCAGGCTACACAGGTGGCAACCTCGGACAGGAGTTTGAACGTTTCTCTAAGTGCTACGAAAGCTCCCAGAAGAGTTCTAAGTGGAGGGATGACATGACTTTAGCACTTGGCTGCCACATGGAAAATGAATGCAGAATTTGGCATTTCATTCAGAACAGACTTCGATGTGACAAACAGCAGAGGTTTTTCCTTTGGGTTCCCACTTGTTTTTCTCACAGTGCTGCTTTTTCTAACCTGACTTTTTTGGCTACTTTAGGAGGAGGGAGGAAACAAACGAGTCTGTCACTTGCCAAGTCTCTGCAGTAGCAGTGAAGTCTCTATGCACCGTCATCTCACCAGGCACCGGGCAGGCCAGGTGAGTTCAAGGCTCTGCTTATCCAACTGTGGCCCACGTCAACCATGGGGAAAACTGAAGATGGGAATGAATGCTCACGACTGATGACAAGAACCACAATAAACCCAATTATTTCTCCCAAGATGAAAATAACATTTTATCAGAGCAGATGGCCTCTTCACATATATGCTGGATTAGAAGCAGTGAGAAAAAATGAATGCCTTTACATCTAGTAGAGTAGCTATCCTTTCCATGGCCCAAACGACGCTGTCTTTCTAAATTCAAAAGAGCTCCTGAAGGTAAAGGCTCAGAAACGAAACCCACCAGACAGAACTTGATTCAAACGGGAAAACGAGCACATGTGCCACCAGCCTTCTCTCTACACTTCCTTTCTTCAGGCAGAGTTCTGCGCAGTGGGTTTCAAAAGTTTCCTTCATAATTATTGCAAAGAATCATATCCCAGAGATTACTAACATTTCTGAGAAAGGTTTATCTCCTTCCCTTTCAAGTTCTTGGAACCAGAGAACACATGCAGATGAAGATTTTAACTAAGAGGGGGAAAAAAAGAAGAAACGATTTTCAAGAAAACAAAAGCCTGAATTGCACCACTCAAAGTAAAAAAATATCAAAAGGTATTTCGGGGAAGGAAGAATTTTAGTGATAAAAGTGCTAATTAATAACTTTAGACAAGGACTGGAAGTGAATATGAAAATCCCCTTTTATCTTGAACTTTTATAGTTTACGTAGGGAGTTACTAGTAATTTTTTCTTACTTGGCTCTAAAATGTTGTTTGTATAGTTAATAAAAATTGGAAGAAAAAAATTATTACAGTACATGCAAACTCGAATGCTCCTGGGGGCCAGGCAGATAATATATTTTTAAGCAGCTAGGGAGACAACATTAGGTAGTAGTAGAACATGTATCAAAGAACATTAAACAAACTACTACTGTTGCAGCCAAGGAAACACCAATGGGTTACTTCTGCCTGCTAGCACAGCGCACGGCGGGCAAGCTGGAAGCATAAATAAAGCACCTGCATTTCCCACTCCTGAAGCTGGCAGAGGCCTCTCCAGTGGGGGACCCCCAGCCTCCCAATCTGGAGAAAACTAGCACATGGAGGGGCTGTTAGAAACATCACACAGTTGGGAAGATCTAGAGCAGTCCAGTTCGATGGAGTCCAATCGAAATCCATGTGAGCCAAAGGATAAAGCAAAAAGGTAAATCAAAAAAGCAAAATTTATACTTGATTAACCCAATTCATCCAAATACCATTTCGACATATAATCCATATTTAAATAGTTATTAATGAGGTAGCTTCTGGTCTGTTATCCGTATGAAGTTTCTGAAATTTACTGTATTTTTAACATTCATAGCCCAGCTCAGTTGGACTGGCCAGATCTCAAGTGCTCAGGAACCGCACGTGACGGCAATGGCCACAATGCACAGTGCAGGTCTAGCACCTCAGCAAGTTGGCAGCGGCTGTGGGCAAATCCCTGACTACTTCGCACTGGGCCTGCCCATCTGAAATGAGACCAAAGGATTCCTAAGAGCTCCTCTGGCCCTAAAGGTCTGTAGGGTTCTGTCTCTTTATGAAACATAGCTATACTAAATAGTTTTTCAAATATAAGTAGATACACAGATGAATGAGAGAAATAAAGAAAGAATAAACGAATGAAGAGGTCAGATAATGGGTCGCTGTTGCTGATGTCATCATCTGGTCGGAGCAGAAGGAGGTAAAGTGAGGGGAGAGCACACCTGGCAGCGTGTGGACAAGAGTGTTACTTACAGCAGTGCCAGACACCTGAAGAGAGGGACAAGAGGTCAAGGAGTTGCTAGTGCGAGTTCATTGTCACCACTTATATAATAAAAGACATTTATAATCTACTCCCATTACAACCTCCTGAGAATCTGAAATTGATTAGCAATACAGTTAAGGCACATTATCACTTGGGCAAAGACTGTAGAGGCAAAGCATCTGCCACTGATTTACTTGACACTGTTCTTTAATACAAAGTTGGGTTTTTAAAGCAGTTTGCTTCTTAGGAAAGATATGTAGAAAAAGTATTAAAATGTCAAGCAGCAGAGGAATTTAAGTTGATGTGAAAGTTCAGATAACCTAAATGCAAACACCTTCATATATTTTTAAGCAGCTAGGGAGACAACATTAGACAACAAGAATGAATATGCTTCATTCTTGAGCATTCAAATACTCGCCCAAATTCCCAGCCAGGCTGTTTGAAACCCTTCTGATGTCATTAGATGACAGATGAGAACCCTGTAAAGATGGTCTTGTGCTTCTAACACACCGAAAATAAAACACGTTGTGTCAGGTCTCAATAAGTCCCAACCTCATATACGCCTACTCCTGACTCCAGGGCAGAACAGAACCCAGGCAGCAGCTACGACGTTACCTGGAAGCACGCTGCGGTCGCCCACACACATGGAGAAGATACGCTCATACACGAGGTTTCCTGGGGAGAAAAGACATGGTCACACTCTTCAGAGTAAATGTGAATCAGCCTTGGCTCATGGGGACAGGGATGGCTGCAGACAAACTTGAACTTGTGATAATATGCTGCCATCTAGGGGACGAACGTTAAGCCACATTTCTTTGTTTTTGTTTTTAATGTAAGAAGGGCTTTTACTTTCTGTGACAGGCGGATGAGTGATCACACTCCTCTTCGAGTCTTAACTGGAACATAGGGTCCTAGCAGCCTCAGTTACCTCCAATCACTCCAGAGAATGGTCCTGTCATACTCTAGACAAAAGGCTGCAATGGGCAGCCTGTAGGCAGAACCCAGCACTGACCCATTTTGCTCGGCCCACCACACGATGGCCCGCAAGGTGTTTTAACATTTTTTGAAATAGTTGCCAACATGTAATAATTAGGAGAATTCACACAAAAACCCAGATTGCCTGCTTCTTCGCATACAACATACCCCTTTAGGATAAAAGTCCGCTAGGACAGGTGAGCCGCTGCCCTGCAATGGCATGCAGACTACCCAGAGTGTGCTGTCTCCGCTCTGTCTCACATCGCAGCTGCTGCATCATTTATGTTATCTGCCTGGGGCCCAGAGAATCAGAATCTGAGATTCAACTGTAAGTTCTCCAAGGGAAGAGGTTTGTGTCTGTTTCACCCAAATCTATTCCTAGTACCCAGTCTGGTGCCTCGCACAGTCACAAATACTTGACTCTGCTATTGCAGCTCAAAAGCAGCCATAGACAGTATGTAAACAAATGGATGTGCTTGTGCTCCAATAAAACTTTATTTACAGCCCTAGCTGGTTTGGCTCAGTGGATAGTCAGCCTGGGAACTGAAGGGTCCCAGGTTCGATTCCAGCCAAGGGCACATGCCTGGGTTGCGGGCTCAATCCCCAGTGGGGGGCGTGCAGGAGGCAGCCAATCAATGATTCTCATCATTGATGTTTCTATCTCTCTATTCCTCTTCCTTCCTCTCTAAAATCAATAAAAATATATTTTTAAAAAAAACTTTATTTACAAAACAAGTAAATAAGGCACTTGGGCTGTATACAGGCCAACCCCTAATCTAGCACAGAAAGCTTTGCTTATTCCATTGGCTTTTAGAAAATGCTATCAATATTCAAGGGATAAAATTTACAGTTCTATTCATTTCCCAACCCTCCCAAATCACCTTTTATGTCAAAAATATTTCCCTGTGCTCACATGTTTCTTTTTCACTCCATAGCGTCATCATTCAGGGCAATAAAGAGCCACATCCCTGTCCATCCATAGAAAAAGAGTCAGGAAATTTTTTAGGACCATTTATGGTCAAACAACATGAGATCAAATGACATCATTAAGCAAGGACAAAATGCTGGGTGACAAAATGCTGGGTGACGGGAGAGAAGCCTCTGCAGCAGGGACTACTTACACCACAACCCTACAGACACCCACTGAGCATGTGGAAAAGAGTATTTTGGCAAGTGAGGACTAGGAGTATGAATTTTGATAACCTTGCTAGGGAATTTTTATACATGCTCACTGAGAGCCACTGATGCAGGCAAGAACCATCTTTCTTTCAAACTTGCCTGGGTATGGCGACCTCTGCAGCAGCAGCAAGCCTTCCTCTGCTCTCTGAACCAGGGGTTCTCACCCAGGGCTGAGCATCAGAGCACCGAGGGCACTCAGAGGACCCGAGATAATGGTCGGGGTGCAGCCTGAGGCTCCCAGGTGTGCAGCCAGGATGAGGGTTTGAGCTCGGCTCCAAACCCTTGCTTCAGTTCAGAAAGCAAGCCTGCAAGCACGCCCACTGCTCAGAGCCACCCGCCTTAGTCCTCCTGACAGAAGTGCCTGGCTGCCTGTGGCCACTGGGCTCTGCGCAGCCTCACCCGGTGCAGTGAGTGGCTGCCTCTGTGACAGCCCCAGAGCCAGAAACAGGCCTGCACACAGTTTACTTGGGGTCGTCATTGAGCCACGCTGGGCTGCTGCCAATTTCTCACCTCCTACGGCACACAGATCAGCCTGGAGAGCATGAAATGCCTTCACTCCCTCCGCGAAGCTCGCCACCTCTCTGAAACCACAATCAGGTTTATATTTCACCTCCGCATTCTAAGAGGCCTTCAACAGCAAAATCCTTTTGGCCAAACATGTTTGGTGAATTTTTTTCTTTAGTAAGCCAGTGGACAACTAACTACTTTTGAGAAGTAATACCCCATCCTAGGTATATTTCCTTTCCTGATCCACTTTCTAAAGATAAAGGGCACTAAAATACCTACACAGTGTCAACGACAGTAGCTGATGCTTTCTGAGCACTGACTGTGCCAGGCACTATTCCAATACTTTACACCAAGCATGTCAAACGGCTGCATGTGGCCCACAATGATTATTTTTATGGCCTAACCAATATAAAGGTATGTAAGAAACATTTTTTTTAAAAATATATTTTACTGATTTTTTACAGAGAGGAAGGAAGAGGGATAGAGAGTCAGAAACATCGATGAGAGAGAAACATCGATCAGCCGCCTCCTGCACATCCCCCACCGGGGATGTGCCCGCAACCCAGGTACATGCCCTTGACCGGAATCGAACCTGGGACCTTTCAGTCCACAGGCCGACGCTCTATCCACTGAGCCAAACCGGTTTCGGCTGTAAGAAACATTTTAATAAAAAGTCCGTAACTTAATTTTTACAGTATCCTATTATACATAATTACTAATAATGAACTACAACATTCACTAATGACTGATTGTATAATCGTGTTGCATTCGTTTTCCTTATGTGCCTTACACACAGGCGCACCATTTCTCTCCACTAATACCAGCAGCGAATATTTTAGCAGCCAATGGCCACATCATTAGTCTTGGACTGACCTGTTTGGTGTGCGTAACAGGAAATATTTCGCTTTTGGAGAACAAGAAAAATAGGTTTATTTGCGTTACATTTATTAATTCGTGTAGTTATTCAGTGCCTGGTAAGTTTATGTTCAAGAGAAAATATTAATTTTTATTAAAATGTTCTATTATTTTATGCTAACAATTACTCATTTATTTCAGCCCTTTGTATTCAGCATGTCTCTATCAAAATAAACCTACGTTTCTATGAAAAGTGAAGTTTTTGTTTCTTTGCGGCCCACGTAAACTTAAACCTTGTTTATTCGGCCCATGTTAGCCTTGGAGTCTGACATGCTTGGTTTACAATGATCCTGCCAGAAAGCAATTACAAGAGGAAAAAGTGCATATGCTTTCTAGGCCTTCTCTCATCTAATTCCCTCCAGAAACCCCCAGGGGCAGGTCTATCACGCCCATTTTACAGACGAAGAAACCAAGTCAAGTTCTGTAGCAGTGAGACAAGGAATGTGTGTGGACTTGAGCCCAACTCTGAGCTCGGACCTCTTTGAGAGCCAGCCTATGCCTTCATGCTCAGATGCACGGGTGACCCATATCCCTGCCCCTGCCCCTGCCCAGCATGGTGCTCCAGCTTCAGGCAGGCCGGGCCACCACCATAGAACACCGCCCTGGCCTGGTCAGGAGCCTCCTGTGGAGCAGATGTGCGAGATGGCCCGCAGCATTCCGAGTTCCACCCAACAAGGTGAGTCCTGCTTTAAGGAGGGAGAAGCTCAGCAGCCCCAAAGCCTAAGTCTCCTGAGCACCTGCCTTAGAAATGTCGTTCACAGCAGGCCCGAAGTCACCTGAACGCGCGGGGAGGGGGGCGGGGGTGGTGTTAGGGAAGGAGGTGCTCGTCTGAATGGGAGCACATTCACATTCCCGCAGCTCAAAGTTCCCAAAGGCAGCGGGAGTGTTGCTCACAGCTCCTCTCTCATCCTGTCCCAGTCACCTCACTACTCCCACTACCCTCAGCGGGTCCCACCTTTATTCATTTCTTGGGTGACCTTCTGATATTTCTCCAAGCAAATACAAATGATTATGTGCAAAAAACAGAACTGGCTCTATAGCTGTTCTGCATCCTGACTTTCCCCCATGGTGATACGGCCTGGAGACCCTTCCACCTCAGTGCAGAGCAGACCCTTGCCCTAGGGCCTCCTGCATCTCAGGGAACAGACATCCCCTGGGGATGGCCTCCTGGGTTGTTCCAATCTCCTGCTGCTGCCACAGGATGAACTCCCAGAGGTGAAATCACCGGGTCAAAGGCATACACTTTTGAAATTTTCACAGGGAGCAAATTCCCTCATACGCCAAGTACATGAAAATAAAACAGGTGCTCTGACAGCAGAGAGAACTCACTACCCTGTGGCTACTTTACTTCTCTGTGACTCAGGTTCCTCACCTGTGAGATGGGATAATTCCAGACCAGGGGTGGGCAAACTTTTTGACTCGAGGGCCACAATGGGTTCTTAAACTGGACCGGAGGGCCGGAACAAAAGCATGGATGGAGTGTTTGTGTGAACTAATATAAATTCAAAGTAAACACCATTACATAAAAGGGTACGGTCTTTTTTTAGTTTTATTCATTTCAAACGGGCCAGATCTGGCCCGCGGGCCGTAGTTTGCCCACGGCTGTTCCAGACCCTACCTCACAGGGCTGCATGAAGACACCGTGACTTAGTATTTCTAAAGCACCTAGTCAGGCCCAAGGACATTGTTAAGGGTTTATCACCATCATCATTGTCAGCTCCCGGCCCAACCAGGACAGCAGGCACTGGCTCTGCCCCCGCCTTGCTGAGCTGGGAGTGGGGGATGGCAGCACACTGACAGGATGGCAGCCAAGATTCTCACGAGGTTAATGCCTGGATCTGGCCCAGATGGCAGGCTGAAGTCTACCTCATCAGGGATGCTGACTCATGCAAAAGGAACTTGCAGGAGGCCAGTGAAGGGAACCAGGAAGCCAAAGTGCTCATTCACCACGAGAAACAGAACTCTCAGGAGCACCCGGAAGCCATCAACCTGTCTGCCTGACTGGTGCCCTCACTCCCTGGGACAAGCTGTTTCCAAGACAAGTGGAAGCCCAAGGAGTATAGGAGTTGGTATCTATTGTGAAAACCCAATGCAACTATCCATTCTGGGTCATTCTCCCCATCTCCACCTCTTCCTGGGCCACACGACCCCCATTTTCCACCTGAAGTGCTACAGTGGCTTCCTAGCTGGGCTCCCTACCCACCCTTGCTCTACAGTCTAGGCCAGTGATGGCGAACCATGACACGCGTGTCAGAGGTGACACGCGAACTCATTTTTTTGTTGATTTTTCTTTGTTAAATGGCATTTAAATATATAAAATAAATATCAAAAATATAAGTCTTTGTTTTATATGGTTGCAAATACCAAAAAATTTCTATTTGTGACACAGCACCAGAGTTAAGTTAGGGTTTTTCAAAATGCTGACACGCCGAGCTCAAAAGGTTCGCCATCACTGGTCTAGGCTCAGCACAGCAGTCACAGGGAGCTCATTAGAACCCAAATCGGGCTGCATCCCAGCCCTGCCTAACACTCACTCCTATGGCTCCTCATGTCCTCAGGTTCAAAGCCCAAGTTCTCCAATGGCCTCCAAGACCCGCCAGGATGTAGGGCCCTGTGAGCTCCTGCCTCTCCCTGCTGCTCACCCCACCTCAGATCCCTGGCCTCCCTCCCAGCCATGCTCCCACCCAGGGTCTTAGCACCAGCTGTTCCTTGGCCTGCACCTCCAGCCCACAGAACATGTGGTTCCTCTCTCTCCTCCTTCAGCTACAAACCCACATATCAATTCTTAGCGAGGCCCCTCTGCCCACACTATTAAAAAGTGTAGCCGCCCCGCCCCTTGCCCATTCCCTTCATCCCCCTCACCTGGCTCTCACTTTCTTCCTGCACAGAACTGACTACCATCTACCACACAATAGGCTGACTTACGTGTTCTGCAAACCCTCTTTCCCTGGCACAGAAGCCCAGGAGGCAGGAACTTTTGTCCCTTATTTGCTGATGCAGCCTCAGTGCCTAGTGGAGCCTGACGACAGCTCTCTGGGTCATCTGCACCTGACAAAGTCTGTCTTTCAGTTGGGGCATAACTTCTTTTAAAGGTTTCTTATTCTCACCTGAGGATATGTTCATTGATTTTTAGAGAGAGGGGAAAAGGAGAGGCAGAGAGAGAGAGAGAGAGAAACATCGATGTGAAAGTAACATTGATTGGCTGCCTCCGGTATGCACCCCACCTAGGGATCGAATCTAGGTATATGCCCTGAGTGGGAATTGAACCCATGATCTACGGTACACAAGACGACACCAGCCTGGAATCTGCACATGTCAATCTCCAGATATCAAGCATGGCTCAGGGACTGCCATGTGACCCAAGCCAGGCCAATGAGAGAATTCTGGGACTTTGGTTGGAATGCTCAGAAAAAGTTCCTTCTTTGTCCTGGGACTGCGAGCAGTTAGCAGACACTGAGGCCACCTGGTAGAGTTGGAGAATGAAGTCGACTCCAGGAAAAGTACTAGAAAAAGCATGGTCCTGAAGAAATATTTGACTGCCTAAGTCCAGCTGTATCTGAAGCCAGAAACTCCCTCTGGATTGTTCAAACTAGACCAGTGGTTGGCAAACTGTGGCTCACAAGCCACATGTAGCTCTTTGGCCCCTTGAGTGTGGCTCTTCCACAAAATACCACGTGCAGGCGCCCACGTACAGTGCGATTGAAACTTCGTGGCCCACGCCACAAAATAACTTCGGTATTTTGTGTAAGAGCCACACACAAGGGGCCAAAGAGCCGCATGTGGCTCGTGAGCCTCAGTTTGCCAACCACTGAACTAGACAATAAATACGCCCTATTGCCAAGACCAGTCTGAGCCAGGTTTTCGATCACCTGTCCAGGCTAATATGTTCAGGTCCCTGGTCTCCTGTGCAGAGCTACATGGGTCTGGCTGAGATTTGTTTTCTGCCACATTCGATCTCTCAATGGGTTATAACAGCCCCAATCCTTCCAAGTGGTGTCTCTGCTCTGACTGCCTGAGCTCAGCTCTCAGGCCACTCTGCTTGCTAGTTCTGGTGGGCACTGCACTGCCCCGCATCTTGCACAGACTGAACGGCTGCATAGTTTAGGCAAACTGCTAACAGCATGATGCTCTGCCACTAACCACTGCCTGCAGCACAGAGGCCCCTTTTTCTCCGAGGGGGTTTGGGTCATCCTTAGTCCAGGCCTCTCTGCTGGGTTCCTACAGATCACTCTGCCTGAGGGGGTGGCCTGTGGGACAAGGAGCACCACAAGGAAACAGGAAACCTCATAAGAGCTGCAGCATCTCTGGGGGAGGATATGGCCAGAACTAAGGATTCTCTGGGACACACTGGGGAGATCTAGGAAGCTGAAGTGAAGAACTTAGACCTGGAGGTGGGGCACAGTGGAGAAGATGCTCAGGTTTCCAGCTCAGGCAACAAGCTACGTGGTGCTGCCACTGCCCCAGGTAGAAGCAGCCTGAGGTAAGGAAGGGCTGGAAGAGATGCGAGTGCAATTCTGACGGAGGGCCACTCCAGATGCCTCATATGGTGGTGGATGGAGCTGGGGTAGACGGCCCATGGGCTGCTCCCCTCACTGTATGTGCCTCTTAAAAGCTTAGGAAACACACAGTCTAAGAGTCTTTCAAAAATGGCACCTGGTTAATGAGCAAGGGTGGGAGGAGGTCTCTGTGCTGGGCTGCATATCTGGTGCTTTGGCCAGGCGGGGCACACTGTGCTCTCTGTTCCTAGGGCACATAGATAGGAATGTGCTGGCACTTCGGCCAGGTGGGGCACGCTGTGCTCTCTGTTCCTAGAACACATAGATAGGAATGTGCTGGCGCTTCGGCCAGGCAGGGCACGCTGTGCTCTCTGTTCCTAGGGCACGTAGATAGGAAGGTGGTCACTGTACTGATGCTGTACTGTGTCGGGAACAAATTGTGTAAACAAGGCTTTGTAACTAACTTTGTGGTTTTTGCAAATAAAAACGCTGTAACTCCTGTAGTCGGCACAACAGTTCAGCCTCTGCTTCAGCAGGGTGCTGTAACTGTAGTCGCTGGCCAGCTTAATAAAGGCTCCTAAATCTTGATCTGAGTCCCTGGTGGTCATCTCCGCGGGTCGCCCCATTACATTTGGAGGCCCCAGCGAGATCCACTCTGGCCGAGTTGCCGGTGGACACCCCGGACACCCCAGGCGAGGACACTCCAGTCTCCGTCCCGGGTCCCAGGGAGGTGGAGTGTTTTCCTCCCAAAACTGCAATCCGAAAACGACGAGCCACCTGGACCTCCAGTGGGGAGGTAAGAATCTGGTATCTGTCTGTGGAACGTTCCCTTTAGGACTCAAAAGAGGGCTGGACACAGCGGAACCTCGGAGTCCGACAGCCTGGACGCGACGGCGTCTGGGGGTCCTGGTCTGGGCAACCTTAGGTTGCATTTGTCTGCTTTGTTTTGTCTTTGTTCTTTGTTGTCTTTGTCTTTGTCAAAATGGGTCAGGGTCAGTCGTCTTCGTTGCTACTTTGTGCTGTCTGGCTGTACACATGAGAGTATTTGTCCTGTTGTTTAATTTGTTTGAAGATAGGGCAAACCCTGCTATAGGGGGAAGACAGTAGAGAACTTTTGTTTTCTCTGATGTATAATTTTGCTGTGTTAGGTTAAAATTTTGGAATTATAGGGTTAATTTAAAGGTATAAAATTTGTGAAGGTCACAACCCAGAGAATTTTAAACAAAGGCATGTTAGGTTAAGATTAATGCATTTTCTCATGGTCTGTGTAGGGTGAGGAAGAGGGACTACTGGATTTTTATCATGTGGTCCCGAGACCTGCGACCTGCCTACCCTTCCTGATAGATTTACATTTGGTCTCTGTTGAGGACAGCATCTGCTCTGACTGGGGGAGGAAGAGAGCCGAAAACTGCTCCGAAGCGGGTGTGAGATGGGGTAGTGGCAGGAGGATTCGCAAATAGGGTAGTAGGCTCTCAGCCTGCTAACATGGAGGAGCCCTAGGCTGGGCGACAGGGGGATGGTCAGAGGGATCAAAAGTGGTAAAAGAGGAGAAGGATTTGAGCCTCTGGGGCTTAGAGTAAAGAAGGAAAAATCTAGGAGGGAGAGCAGCTAAGGACAGAGTAAATGGTTAATGCAGAAAAAGGGGGGGGGGTGTCGGCAGGGAGAGCAGGGAGAGATAGGTTTTGTTGATTTTTACTTATCTTAACTATGCTGTACTCAAGGCCGCAAGCAGCTACTAAGCACAGTAAGTTTTTCTCTGTCCCGTTTGTTTTCTTTAACCCTTCCAATACTTGAAATTACATAAGGAAACAGTTCTAACCCGCTCTTAGTAATCTAAGAAATACTGGCTGTTTACTTTATAGTAATCATTAAAGGATTAAGGTTTCTAAGAATAAGGAATTACTAAGTAGAAGGTCTGAGGCATGGTTATGCATTTTTAAAGGATATAGAAAGAAGGTTTAAAGGCTAATTTGAAAGTGTAAAATTTATAAAGGTTGTGTATGTAATAAGAACGAGAAGAGAAATGTTAAAAAGAAATTAATTAAATGATACAGGCCAGTAAGCCAGAAAGAGTAAATAATTTACATTCTGCCTCCCTAAACTGAGGGAAAATAGTTATGCCAAAGTACTTAGGGGGGACTGATAAAAGAAATCAACAGTTACTGTTTTGTTATAACTCTGGAGAGTCCATAAAAAGGACTCGCAAGGAAAATCAGAAGATCTTAAGGCAGGTCAGTAGCTTTTTTTCCTTATGTAATTCCTCCGAAATTTGGCAATACTTAATAAATAAATCATGGCAATACATTTCTTTGCATAAATTCAATAAGACCGGTTTCCAATAGTGGTTTTATTGACCAAAAACTCTGACTGGAGTATCATGTTTTAAAGAGCCCTGTCTGAGCTCTGAAGACTTGAAGCCAATAAGAGTGCCACGGAGAAAGCCTGGTATCCTGCTTGGTAGCCCAAAAATTGCTTGCGCTGGAGCATCAGGTCCATGCCCTACCATCACTGGCGGTTGGTCAGAGTAGAAGGGGAGCAATAAGGGCGCCTCTGCGTCCCCATGGAACCCCCATGCACTCTGGGCCACGATGAGTAGGAGGGCTACTGAGATGGGCCTTGAAGCCTAGGACATGGGCCCGGGCAGAGCCACTGCAGGTGAGGAATTCACCTATTTCTCAGCAGATAATGCAGGCAGGCCTGATGGCGGCTAGATGGCTTGGCTTCCTGGCCCTATGGGGCACAATAAGATTCAATCATGAAATTCCAGCAAAGGTAGTCAGTTACCATTCTTGTTGTGTTTATGCAAACAATCTGGCCAAAATGAATAGAGTAAATAAATTAGTATTTTAATAAAAAGAAGGATAATTTTAAGGAGAAAAACTCTGTTTCAGTAGAGGTTATTAAAACTGAAATCTTTTCTTTCACTCCCACTAGACCATTTGTTACAGTTTGTCTCAGCCAGGTCACAAGCCCACCTCCTTCTATGCCCAGGCCTCATCGTCCCTCTGAAAGACAGCAAGGATCTCTTGGCTCTGAGAGAAACTTCTGACCCGCCTCAGCACGAAGCAGCTACAGAAGAAACCCGACATCCCCTTCAGAATTCAGAGCCAGGATCCTTGAGGTAATATATTAGGCAGTTAGACAGACATGAGCAGAGCAAGAATGATGGGCCAATTGGCGCTGCCCGATGTAACTAAGTCTTTCCACCTCTATGTATGCAAGATAAGGGGACTCCCCAGAAGCAAGAGGGAACTAGGCTGCAGACGAAGCAGCGTAGGAGGCTGCCCTAAAACCAGTGGGACCTTTACAGATTCTAGTGACTCTTCCAGACAACTGAACTACCCATCTCACCAGCTTACATGGAAACCCAATCTAGAAAAGCTGAAATCCATAACCAATCTTTACTCAAGTTCTTTCAGGCTTTACAGTCTACCTAGAAAGCAGACCAGAAGCACATCCTAGATGCTCTGCCTGTATCCGGTTCATCCCTTCCAACCTGGTGACTCTGTTTGGGTAAAGAAATGTGCCATCCAAGGACTGGCTCCTACCTGGAAAGGACCACTCCTACAGCAGTCAAGGTCAACAGGATCCTGATGTGGCTTCATCACACCCGGCTTAAGGCAGCCAGGCAAAATAGAGAGTCCAGGACTCTTCGCACCCTCTAGAGATTACTCCTGGCCCTCATTCCAGGCCCTTATCTTATAAACCGGCCCACTGACTTTATTCGGCAAAAAATTCTATCAAGCTTATAGTCCTGAGGGATCAATATAACTCCCTCCACAACAATGACCCAAAAGAGTCAATGATTTGACTCATGTACATAAGACCAGTAGGGAATGTGCTGGGCTGCATATCTGGTGCTTCGGCCAGGTGGGGCACGCTGTGCTCTCTGTTCCTAGAACACATAGATAGGAATGTGCTGGCGCTTCGGCCAGGCAGGGCACACTGTGCTCTCTGTTCCTAGGGCACATAGATAGGAAGGTGGTCACTGTACTGATGCTGTACTGTGTCGGGAACAAATTGTGTAAACAAGGCTTTGTAACTAACTTTGTGGTTTTTGCAAATAAAAACGCTGTAACTCCTGTAGTCGGCACTGCAGTTCAGCCTCTGCTTCGGCAGGGTGCTGTAACTGTAGTCGCTGGCCAGCTTAAGAAAGGCTCCTAAATCTTGAACTGAGTCCCTGGTGGTCGTCTCCGCGGGTCGCCCCATTACAGTCTCCCTCGTGATTTGCCTCATTACTTAAACCACGGCAGAACCTAATTTGAAGCAACTCCACTATCAAACTTTTGGCAAAAACAAACCAAAAAAAAACCATATTTCCTAGATCTAAGATGAATATGACTAGTACTTACCAAAGGTATCAAGTATGTCCGTGATGAGGACAAACTTGCTTGGGTAGAACTGAATGACACTTGTATCCGAGAGAAGCTTTGAGCACTAGGAAAAGAGAAGAGAGAAAATTCACTGTCATGTCTGATGGGGTTGGAACACTCGGCCTGGAAAGTTAATGATTTCTACAAACAAGCACAGGTGCTCACCTGTGCCCAGACCTCACCAGACGCTGGGAATTTACACTAATAAAAGAGAAACATGCAAATTGGTGTCACTCCACTACGCTCACCAGCCAATCAGATGAGTATGCAAATTAACCCAACAAAGATGGCGGTTAATTTGCATACATAGGCACACAGCGGCCTGGGTCCCGGGAACATCATTGGCACCCAGGTCACTCAGTGGGCCCTGAGCAGTGTAGGAAGGGCCTGAGCCAGGGGGCTCCTGGGCAAGGGCAGAGCCGGCCATCAGAGCTGCCGGGGAGCCCCTGCCCAAGCCTAAAGCCTCGGCCAGAGGCGTCAGGCCTGGGTGGATGGCGGAGCCAGCGATTGGGGGGAGATGGGGGTCCTCTGCCCAGGTCTGAAGCCTGGGCCAGAGGCGTCAGGCCTGGACGGGGGGCGAAGGCGGCAATCGGAGGGAGATGGGGGCCCCCTGCTCAGGCCTGATGCCTCTGGCTGAGGCATCAGGCCTGGGTGGAAGGTGGAGATGGCGACTGGAGGGAGATGGGGGTCCCCTGCCCAGGCCTGACGCCTCGGCCTGAGGTGTCAGGCCTAAGCGAGGGGCTGATCTGGTGATTGGAGGGTGATGGGGGTCACGCCTTTTGTTGAGGCGGCCATCAGTGTGAACTACAGAGGAAACACCTTTTCTCACCGCTCATTGGCTAAGCTCCCTATAAGCCACTGGTAATATTCTTAGTAACTTGGGTAATAAGAATCCAAAAAGGTGATCTAGGGTTGTTCACCACACTCCTGGGGAAAAACATGAAGGTCCGCTGCTGGAGGGCTAAGAAATGTCATATCCTGCCCTAGCTGGTTTGGCTCAGTGGATAATGCCTTGGCTTGCTGACCGCAGGGTCTGGGTTCAATTCTGACCAAGGGCATGTACCTAGGTTGCAGGCTCCTCCCTGGCCTGGGCCCAGATCAGGGCTCATGCAGGAGGCAACCAATCAAAGTGTTCCTCTCACTTTGATGTTTTTCTCTGTTTTTCCCTTTCTCTTCCACATTCTCTAAAAATCAATGGAAACATATCCTCAGGTAAGGATAAAAAAAATAATAAAGAAATGCCATATCCTATGAAAGACACATCTTGAAAATGCCTAAAGAAAGTTGTCATTTTTTCATGGTGAAGGGACTGGAGTCCGTGTTGATGAAAAAACCTTGGTGGCTGCAGTGACTGGCAGTGGCTGCAGCAGCGGGGTGATGGGGCTGGTGCCTTCCCCTGATCAGCCCGGTCATCTCCCACAAAGGGAGGCCAGACTGAGGCTTAGGCCCACTCCCCAAGAGGAGCAGGGGGCGGGCCTAAGCCATCAGTAGGACACCCCCTGAGGGCTCCCAGTATGTGAGAGGGGGCAGGCTGGGCTGAGGGACCCACCCCCCCACCCCGTGCACAAATTTTGTGCACCGGGCCCCTAGTCCTATATAATAAAAGCCCAGGTGGCGTCACACGTGACATCGCCACAAGATGGCCGCCCTCACATCATCACAAGATGGCCAGCACAAGATAGCCAGCAGGGGAGGGCAGTTGTGGGCAATCGGCCAGCAGGAGAGGGCAGTTGGGGGGAGACCAGGCCTGAAGGGGAGGGCAGTTGGGGGCAACCAGGCCGGCAGAGGAGGGCAGCTGGGGGCAACCAGGCCGGCAGGGGAGCAGTTAGGCTTCAATCAGGCCAGCAGGGGAGCAGTTAGGGATGATCAGGCTGGCAGGCAGAGTGGTTAGGGGCAATCAGGCAGGCAAGCAGTTAGAAGCCAGCAGTCCCAGTTTGTGAGAGGGATGTCCCAGATTGGAGAGAGTGCAGGCCAGGCTGAGGGACACCCCCCCCCCCCCCCCCCAATGCATGAATCTGGTGCACTGGGCCTCTAGTACAATGATAAGCAACATCACTGAGCTTCCAACATGGAGTGAGACTGCTCACAGCAGAACCTCCCAGCAAGGACACTACAGCTGCCTTGAGGAAAATCAGGACTGGGACTCTCATCCAGAGGGTATCTGTTCAGACATAAACCAGGTCAGCACTCAAGGTCACCAAGGGGAGCCAGGGACACTCTCCCGCCAAGGTCCTTGCACATGACTCCCATCCTTGTACCAACTGCCTTTCAGCATGGCCACCTCTGGTTTATTTCAGGAGGGTCTCGATCTTTACACATTATTTTCTGTAACATAACCCCCTAAGTAAGCTGCAGGGTTTCTTAAAACCAGCATCTACCATTCACACTCACTCCCGCTGCCCTCGAGAGGAAGCGTGAGAAGCTGCAGAACATCCCTGCTTCTCTGAAAGCAGGACCCTGACCACCTGCAGCGTCTGGGCTCTGCAGGGACTTCTCGGTGCCACACTACCACTCAAGCCCAGGAGCCACACAATCTGACCTTAAATACTCAAATTAAGTCATCAACTTATAATCAGAAACAAAAAATCAATTTCTACTTTGAAGAACTAAATTTAATGCCCCGTAAGGAACTAAAAAACTTTGCCCTATTTTATTATTCCAATAGATGATCCTCAGATAGAAAATTTTCACTTAAAAATATCTGGGCATTTAATATGCATTTCCAACCTGCAGAGAATAGTTATAAGTTCATCCTATCAAGAAGTAGGTTGTCATCTGTTACCCAATATCTAAACTGTTAGACTCACCAGGTTTCTCCTTAGCAATACATGCCTAAAATAAACGTGTCCCATGTTACAACATCCTCTTACAGCCAATGTTATCGGGGAGAGCGGAGAGAGGGAAACGTGGGCTGTTAAATGATGGTGCAGGCTGGGCTCCACTCCAAGCCTGGCATCTGGGTGGACACAGGACTCGCTGTTCCTGGGGCCTTGTTGTGTGTTTTTCACATGCCTTTGAGGGGCACTCCCACCACCCGTGGGACTCCCGGGCTTGGGACAAGCAAGCAACTCTGACTCTAGAGCAGTGGTTCTCAACCTGTGGGTCACGACCCCTTTGGGGGTCAAACGACCCTTACACAGGGGTCGCCTAAGACCATCGGAAAACATATATAATTAAATATTGTTTTGTGATTAATCACTATGCTTTAATTATGTTCAATTTGTAACAATGAAATTGGGCATCAACACAACGTGAGGTACTGTATTAAAGGGTCGCAGCATTAGGAAGGTTGAGAACCACTGCTCTAGAGACTTTTCACATTACACAGCTCTGGGTTCCCAGGGGTGTCCCATCTCCCAAGCTCCTCCCCACAGCCTCTCACAGATGAACTGCTGCCCACTGGAGATGTGAGAAAGAGTTCAACAGAAGATTTCAAGTTAAACACAGCCAGAGCTTCCCAACATCTGTGCATTGATTTTTCTCCTAATCTAGTGTCACAGAATATTCTATCTAATTAAGATGGAATATGCAAATTAACCATCACTCCACGACAAAGATGGCAGCACCCATAGCCAATAAGGATGGAATATGCAAATTGATGCAACAAAGATGGCAGCGGCCAGGCTGGGACACTTCCATCCTGCCCCAGCCACTCTGGGCCTCTGGGCAGCACGCGTGCAAGTGCAGAGCGGCCAGGGTGGGACTGGACACCTGCTATAAGCCAGGGAGGGCACGGGGTGGAGGGAGCTACAGGAGAGCGGCAGGGCTGGAGCAAAGGCAGCTCCAGACAGAGTGAAGGCTGAAGGCGGCGGCCAGAGCGAAGGCCTGGGTCCCAGGTGACGGAGGGAAGCCAGTGCCAGCAGCCTGGGAAAGAAAGGCCTATTTTTGCACAAATCTTCATGCATCAGGCCTCTAGTATATTTTGTAAAGGATAACAGAAAGCAGAGGGTTTTGTTTGTTTTGTTTTTAAATATATTTTTATTGATTTCAGAGAGGAAGAGAGGAGGGGAAAAACATCAATGATGAGAGAGAATCACTGTTTGGCCCACACCCCCCCCACACACACACTGCGGATCAAGCCCACAACCCAGGCACTTGCTCTTGATCGGAATTGAACCCGGGACCCTTCAGTCCACAGGCTGATGCTCTATCCACTGAGCCAAACCAGCTAGAGCAAGCAGAGTTTTCTTTAATCCAAAGTTAAAGTCATAACAATGTTATGAATTGAAGTTACCTTTTAAATCACAATTTTGAAGACTCCACCGGTTTTAAAGCTTTGGTGCAGGTTCAGAATCATGTATCAAACATACAGACTCTCAACTCCATTCCAAACCTACTTTTCAAAGCCTCCTGGGAGGCAGCAGGAAGCTAGCACAAGGGCTCTAGGTGCTGCTTCATGCAGACGAGCTGGGTCAGGACACCCACGCCTGCAGCACTCAGAGTGGACTGAGCATTCCTCCAGCCAGTGTTCTAAACCATCTGGGAGCTTTTACTTATTTTTCAATGTTTTGCTGACACTGGATAGTATTGTGAGAAGCTATCATGTTGGAGTGGGAGGCTAGGATGTCTGGGGGCATTTTCCTGGACATCAGACATTCCTCCACCCAGGTTTAGAGGAAATGCAGTGGAAATGAATCCCCTGAGTGCAGTGCTATGCTGCCAGGTAACAGGGCGAGGAGGGGCCTCGGCACTGCTGGGCCCAGGGGACAGTAGGGCCTCGATGTCACTGGTTGGAAGATGGGGCTGTATGTGTGCGCAGGCATCCCAAACAGACCCACCAGGAAGTTGTGGAAGTTCCAGCCGATGTCACTGCAGCACACTGGGGACCAGGTGGTGAACTTGGGGTTGGCCATGAGCACAGCAGTGTCATGCATCACTGGGAGTGAGCAGGGCCTCCCGCAGGAAGGTGAGGAGTGGTGTGGTTCACCTAACAGTTCTCGAAAGAGCATGCAGTTGGGCTCGAACCTGCCACCAGGAAGGTGACATACTTGAGGGAATTCAGGATCTCTTCATTCTGCATCACCTGATGCCTAAACTGGTTGCATGGAAACCTGCTGAGCAAGGCCAGGCCCTGGGGCCCACAGCCCTGCTGCAGCTCATTCACCTGGCTGTGGTCCCAGACCTTACTGCCTCAGAGTGCGGCCATATTCACAATAAGCAGCTCCGTGCCCAGCACAGAGCAGAGCAAGGACCCACGACTGCCAGCTGAGCAGCACAAAGAGCACACAGCCTAGGTACCGGAGAGGAAAGGGGGCTCTGGGGACAGGAACAATGCGGAGCTTTTACAAATAATGGTGTCAGAACAAACTGTATAAAGGGATCCAAGAATTTCAAGAGAAGTGCATTTTGGGGAAATGGTGGCAGAGTAAGTAGAAGCTACACCAACATGCTCCCACGAACAAACTGGAATTACAATTAAAATACAGAATAAGCATCCTGAATAACCAACAGACGACTTGCTAGGGAGAATCCTGATAACCAAGGACATAAACTAGAGACCACACAAATACTGGTAGGAAGGACAGAGGCACAAAAGGGCTGGCAGGGCTCGGGCTCCCACAGACAGCAGCTGAATATCAGGAGAGTTATCTCAGCTGTGGGGGGTTGCCACTGAGAATGCTGGGGTGTAATTCCCAAGCTGAGTCCCCCAACCCAGACCACCAGAACTGAGAAAGGAGCCCACATAACATCTGGCTGTGAAAAGCAGCAGGGTTGCTGTCTGCCAAGGAGAGACAGCTAGAAATGCAAGCACTCTCCTAAAGGGCCAACACACAAAATTTGATGTGCAGTCACTCACCTGGGGCTCTAAAACAGGAGGGCAGAGTGGACTGGAGCTGTGTGAGCAGAACCCAGGGTTGGGAACTCTGGGGTTAGAGCTCAGAGGCACACACCTCAGTTTCCTGGGGTAGCAATACTTACATCAGACAAAATAGACCTCAAAGTGAAGGCCAGAACAAGAGATAAGAAAGGCCACTTCATAATACTAAAGGGATCAATACAACAAAAAGATATAACCCTGGTAAACATATATGCAGCCAATACAGGAGCACCCAAATACATAAAAAAACTCCTGGAAGATATCAAAGGAGAGAGATCGACAACAATACAATCATAGTAGGGGACTTTAATACACCACTGACATCACTGGATAAATCCTCTAGACAAACAATCAGCAAAGAAACAGCAATCCTAAATGACTCACTAGATCAGATGGACTTAATTGACGTCTTCAGAACACTTCACCCCAAAGCCACGGAATATACATTCCACTCAAGTGCTCATGGGACAGATTCAAAAATAGACCACATATTGGGTCACAAACAAAGTCTCCCCAAATTCAAGAAGATTGAAATCATACCAAGCATCTTCTCAGACCATGATGGCATAATATTAGAAATAAACTACCATAAAAACAACCCAAAATACTCAAACACTTGGAAGCTGAATAGCATGTTATAAAATATTGATTGGGTTACCAATGAGACCAAAGAAGAAATTAAAAACATCCTGGAAACTAATGACAATGAAAACACAACAATCCAAAACCTATGGGACACAATGAAAGCAGTCCTGAGAGGGAAGTTTATAGCTCTACAGGCCTATCTCAAAAAACAAGAAAAAATGGTAGTAAGTCATCTAACTCTACAACTCAAAGAATTAGAAAGAGGGCAACAAGAAAACCCCAGAGTGAGCAGAAGGAAGGAGATAATAAAGATTAGAGCAGAAATAAATGACATAGAGACCAAAAAAACAATACAGAAAATCAATGAAACCAAGAGTTGGTTCTTTGAAAGGATAAACAAGATTGACAAACCTCTAGCCAGGCTCACCAAGAAGCAAAGAGAGAGGACCCAAATAAACAAAATCAGAAATGATAGAGAAGAAATAACAACAGACCCCACAGAAATACAAATGATTGTTAAAAAAAATACTATGGACAGCTCTACTGCAACAAACTAGACAACCTGGAGGAAATGGACATATTCCTAGAAAAATACAACATTCCAAAACTCAATCAGGAAGAATCTAAAAATCTCAATAGGCCAATAACTATGGAAGAAATTGAAGCAGTCATCAAAAAGCTTCCAGCAAACAAAAGCCCAGGACCAGACGGCTTCACAGGGGAGTTTTACCAAACATTCAAGGAAGAACTAAAACCTATCCTCCTCAGATTACTACAAAAAATTCAAGAGGAAGGAACACTTCCAAGCACATTCTATGAAGCCAGCATCACCCTAATACCAAAACCAGGTAAAGACAACACAATGAAAGAGAATTACAGGCCTCATGAACATAGATGGCAAAATCCTCAACAACATCTTAGCAAATCGGATCCAGCAGTACATCAGAAAGATCATACACCATGACCAAGTAGGATTTATCCCAGGGATGCAAGGATGGTACAATATCCGAAAATCAATAAATGTGATACACCACATAAACAACTTTAAAGAAAAAAACCACATAGTCATATCAATTGACACAGAAAAAGCGTTTGACAAAATTCAACACCCATTTTTGATAAAAACTCTCAGCAAGGTGGGAATAGAAGGATCATACCTCAACATAATAAAAGCAATATATGACAAACCCACAGCCAACATCATACTCAATGGACAAAAACTAACACCATTTCCCCTAAGAACAGGAACAAGACAGGGATGCCCACTCTCACCACTCCTGTTCAACATAGTACTGGAAGTATTAGGCATTGCAATTAGACAAGAAGAAGAAATAAAAGGCATCCAAATTGGAAAAGAAGAAGTAAAACTGTCCTTATTTGCAGAGGACATGATATTATACATAAAAACCCCTAAAGACTCCATCAAAAAACTATTAGACATAATAAAAGAATTCGGCAATGTAGCAGGATACAAAATTAACGCCAAGAAATCTATGGCATTTCTATACACCAATAGTGAACTTGCAGAAAGAGAGACTAAAAAAACAATCCCATTTACCATCGCACCAAAAAAATTAAGCTACCTGGGAATAAACTTAACTAAAGAGGTAAAAGACCTCTACTCAGAAAACTACAGGACATTGAAAAAAGAGATAGAGGAAGACATAAAGAGATGGAAGAACATACCATGTTCATGGATTGGTAGAATCAACATCATTAAAATGTCCATACTACCCAAAGCAATCTATAAATTCAACGCACTTCCCATTAAAATACCAACAGCATATTTCACAGACCTAGAACGAACTCTCCAAAAATTCATCTGGAATAAAAAAAAGACCCGGAATAGCTGCAGCGATCCTGAGAAAGAACAAAGTAGGTGGGATCTCAATACCAGATATCAAGCTGTATTACAAAGCCACTGTTCTCCAAACTGCCTGGTACTGGCACAAGAACAGATATATCGATCAATGGAATAGAATAGAGAGCCCAGAAATCGGTCCAAACCAATATGCTCAATTAATATTTGACAAAGGAGGCAAGAACATACAATGGAGTCAAGACAGTCTCTTCAATAACTGGTGTTGGGAAAATTGGACAGATATATGCAAGAAAATGAAACTAGACCACCAACTTACACCATACACAAAAATAAACTCAAAATGGATAAAGGACTTAAATATACGACGGGAAACCATAAAAATACTAGAAGAATCCAAAGGCAACAAAATCTCAGACATATGCCGAAGCAAATTCTTCTCTGATACAGATCCTAGGACATTGGAAACTAAAGAGAAAATAAACAAATGGGACTACATCAAAATAAAAAGCTTCTGCACAGCAAAATAAACCATCAACAAAACAACAAGAAAGCCCACTACATGGGAGAACATATTTGCCAATGTTATCACTGATAAGGGTTTAATCTCCAACATTTATAGGGAACTCATACAACTCAACAAAAGGAAGATAAACAATCCAATCAAAAAATGGGCAAAGGACCTAAATAGACACCTTTCAAAAGAGGACATTCAGAAAGCCAAGAGACATATGAAAAGTTGCTCAAAGTCACTAATCATCCGAGAGATGCAAATCAAAACAACAATGAGGTACCATCTCACACCTGTCAGAATGGCTATCATTAACAAATCAACAAACGACAAGTGCTGGAGATGATGTGGAGATAAAGGAACACTTGTGCACTGCTGGTGGGAATACAGACTGGTGCAGCCACTCTGGAAGAGAGTATGGAGTTTCCTCAAAAAACTAAAAATGGAACTCCCATTTGACCCTGTGATCTCACTTCTAGGAATATATCCCAAGAAACCAGAAACACCAATCAGAAAGGATCTATGCACCCCTATGTTCATAGCAGCACAATTCACCATAGCTAAGATCTGGAAACAGCCTAAGTGCCCATCAGTAGATGAATGGATTAGAAAACTGTGGTACATCTACATGATGGAATACTATGCTGCTGTAAAAAAGAAGGACCTCTTACCATTTGCAACGGCATGGATGGAACTGGAGAGCATTATGCTAAGTGAAATAAGCCAGTCAATGAAGGAAAAATACCACATGATCTCACCCATTTATGGATAATAAAGACCATAATAAACCTTTGAAAAAAAATAGATACAGAGGCAGAGCTGCCTGGAACATACTGTCGAACTACAGCGGGAAGGCCGGGGAGGGTTGGGGGACAGGAGGGCGGGGGTAAGAGATCAACCAAAGGACTTGTATGCATCCATATAAGCATAACCAATGGACATAAGACACTGGGGGGTAGGGGAGGCTGGGGGATTGTCAAGGGCAGGGGAAAAAAAAAGGAGACATATGTAATACTCTGTGTAATACTTTAAGCAATTTAAAAAAAAAAGAAAAAAAAGAATTTTAAAGGCAGCAAGAGGAAAGCAATTTGTTACCTACAAAGGAGCTCCCATAAGCTTATTTTTCATCAGAAAATCTACAGGCCAGAAGAGAATGGCATGAAGTACTCAAAGTAATGGAAAGCAAGGATGTGAAACCAAGATTACTATATACAGCAAGGCTATTATTCAAAATAGATGGCGAAATAAAGAGCTTCTCAGACACAAAAAAGGCTAAAGGAATTTATCACCACCAAACCAACACCACAAGAAATGCTAAATGGACTGCTGTAATGAGAAAACACACACACACACACACACACACACACACACACACACACACACACTAGGGGCCTGGTGCACAAAATTCGTGCACAGAGGGGGGAGGGGTGTCCCTCAGCCCAGCCTGCACCCTCTCCAATTTGGGACCCCTGCGGGGATAACAGGCAGTCGGACATCCTTCTCACAATCCAGAATCGCTGGCTCCTAACTGCTTGCCTGCCTGCCTGATTGTCCCTACCTGCTTCTGCCTGCCAGCCTGATCATCCTTAACTGCTCTCCTGTTGGCTTGATTGCCCCTAACCAACTCTGCCTCAGCCCCGCACCTGGGACCCAGGATTCCCTCCTCCAGTTGACCACGGGCACCTGGGACCTGGGCTTCCCTCCCTCCGGTCAGCCACAGGCACACGGGACCCAGGCCAGCTTTGCCCAGGCCAGCTGCAGCCACAGGGGATGGTGGGCAGGTAGCTTCGCCTGGGCTGCAGCCACGGGTACTGGCACCCGGGACCACAGGGTGGGCGGCTTCTCTGTCTCCCAGGCCACAGCCAGCCACAGGTGCTGGTGCCCGGGACTGCAGGGTGGGTGGCTTCTCCATCTCCCAGGCTGCAGGCAGCCACAGGCACTGGTGCCCGGTACTGAGGCAGGCGGCTTCGCCTGGGCCCAGCTTTGTCAGGAAGGATATGCGGATGGTTGTCCGGAAGACGTGCAGTATAATTAGCATATTACCCTTTTATTAGAATAGATCATGGTATGTTTTTTCTTGCCATCATTAACCATAGTAACTGTTGCTTATGTATTAAAGTTCTATTCCTGCTAAGTCTAGAAGCAGCCTCAGAATCCTTCTCACCATTCATCTTAAGTCTGATGCTTAGTTGATCAGAATTAATACCTGAGGTGAAGCCTCTTATTGCAGATGTATCCCAGAATGTATGGCATCCTCTCTGCTTTATGATCCAGCTAATAATACATTGCCTCAATCATATTGATGCGGTCATTTCTCCCCTTGAAGTTTCTGGTAGTAGATTACCATCTACTGCCTAGGAAGTAAAATTGTCTCCATGTAGATGGCAAAATAAGGCATTTTTCTCATCAATAAAATTTCATTCTTTCAGCATAAGTAATTTTGTCAACAACGTTTTGAGGTAGAAACAGTTTATGACAAATTGAGTGAATTATTGTTTCAGGTACTGTGCTGTGTCATACACAGATTTCATTTTATCTTTGCAACAACTCTATACAGTAGGTACTATAATGACACAGATGAGAACACTGAGTTACAGAGAGATCAGGTAACTTGACCAGTAAAACCCGAAAGTGGCTGAGTCTCATTTCAAATCCATGAGCCATGCCATTTAACCATTACACTCCACTCAGTATTGTGCTGGCTCACAAATTTTCAGGAATTTTGTAAGCTGGTTGTTAAACATGTTCATTATTAAAAATTAAATTATATAATCTTAAAAGTGAATAAATTACATTACAACCAAAGGTAATACATACTCTAAATCAGAGGTCCTCAAACTTTTTAAACAGGGGGCCAGTTCACTGTCCCTCAGACCGTTGGAGGGCCAGACTATTGTCTAAAAAAAAAAACTATGAACAGATTCCTATGCACACTGCACATATCTTATTTTGAAGTAAAAAAACAAAATGGGAACAAATACAATATTTGTATTTACATGTGGCCCGCGGGGCGTAGTTTGAGGACCCATGCTCTAAATTCATCACTCCTCAATTATTTACTACACTTTACTGTTCTGACTCTTGACATTATTTATATCTTTTGGGTCTTTCTCGTAGAATATAATAGTGTATTACTGCATGTTTCTCCTCAGCTCTGCATTTAGTGGCATCACATTAGCAGCTGAAATCAGCCATGGATGGAGAATTTATGCCACAGAAATTGGCCGATAGTATAAATCAGAGTTTTGTTTTCTTTGATTGAGAGCCAGTTGTTAAACATTTATCAGCACAACACTAACCACATTGGTGGTGGTGGTCTTGTCAGAATGTGTTAGATTATGCAAATGAAATTCTATTTAAACAGACTTGATTTAGATATTTTCTAAGATGGAAGAATTGTCCCTGTCAACTATTTTAGTTGATTCATATCTTCACTAATTGTCATCGTTGCAAAGTTTTCAGTCCCCATATTGGTTGCTGGATATAATATGTCATGTCCTGTCCCTGTCCCATCCTTTTGTAGCCTTTGTTACCTTAAGGACTCTAGTTTTCCATTTATATGTTTAAGTACCAACCTTACCGGCTTAAAAATGTAAGCTTTTAACACTGCTCTCTCTGTTCCATATCCTTCAGATGAAAAGTGGAGTTGGGTTGAGGCAGAGGAGAGAAATTCAGAAGGGGAATATTGAAGTAATGACTGCAATGGGAGAAGAGGGAACCTATTTCCCGGGCCACAGGTGCTGGCGCCCTGGACCACAGGACTGGCAGCTTCTCTGGCTGGCTGCAGCCTGGGATCACGGGCAGGCGGCTTCTCTGGCTGGTGGTGGCCTGGGATCACAGGGCAGGCAGCTTCTTCATCTCGTAGGCCGCATCCGGCCCCAGGCACTGGGGCCCGGCTTCTCAGTCTCCCGGAGGACATGGGGCGGGCGGATGTGGAGCAGGCGGCTTCTCCAGCTGGCTGTGGCCTGAGATCATGGGGCAGGCAGCTTCTTTGTCTCCCAGGACGCAGCCAGCCTCAGGCGCTGGGCCCGGGTTCTCTGTCTCCCCTGGGATCAATGTGGGCGGCTTCTCCGGCTGGCTGCGGCCTGGGATCACGGGGTAGGCGGCTTCTTTATTGCCTCGGCCAAAGCCAGCCTCAGGCGCTAGAGCCGGACTTCTCTGTCTCCCCTGACTTCTGCGTCTCCAACAGGAGCAGCAGAGCCGGGATGCTTGCATGGTAGCCGTGGCTGCAACACAAGTATCCTGGCTCTGGCCTCCGCAATCTTTGTTGGGTTAATTGCATATCACTCCTGATTGGCTGGTGGGCGTGGCTTGTGGGCATCATGAAGGGATGGTTAATTTGCATGTTTCTCTTTTATTAGTGTAGATAGAGAGAAATATAGGTTTAAAGAATTAAAATGGCAATAAATACCTATCAATAATTACCTCAAATGTAAATGAATTAAATCAGTGGTTCTCAACCTGTGGGTCTCGACCCCTTTGGCAGTCGAACGACCCTTTCACAGGGGTCGCCTAAGACCATCCTGCATATCAGATATTTACATTACAATTCGTAACAGTAGCAACATTACAGTTATGAAGTAGCAACGAAAATAATTTTATGGTTGGGTCACAACATAAGGAACTGTATTTAAAGGGCCAGAAGGTTGAGAACCACTGGATTAAATGCTCCCAAAAAAGCCATAGGGTAGCTAAACGAGTATGAAAACATGACCCAAATATATGCTGTCTGTAAAAGAAGCACCTCAGAACAAAAGACTCACACAGGATGAGAGTGAAGGGATGTAAAAAAATGCTCCACAAAAATGGAAACAAAATGAAAAGCTGGGGCAGCAATACTCATATCTGACAAAATAGACTTCAAAATGAAGGCTATTACAAGAAACAACAAAGGTCACTACATAATATTAAAGGGATCGATCCAACAAGAGGATATAATCCTAGTAAACATATGCACCCAATATAGGAGAACCTAAATATATTTTTAAAAATTCTAGAGGATTTTAAGGGAGAGATTGACAGCAATACAGTTACAGTTGGAGACATTAAAACTCTGCTGACTTCACTGGATATATCTTCCAGGTGACAAATTAACAAGGAAACACTGTCTCTAAAAACCGACACAATGGATCAGATGGGCTTAATATATATTTATATAATATTTCACCCAAAGCTGCAGAATATACATTCTTCTTAAGTGCACATGGGTCATTCTCAAAAAATAGACCACATGTTAGGACACAAAACAAGTCTCTACAAGTTCAAGAAGATTAAAATCATACCAAGCATCTTCTCAAATAACAATGGAATGAAATTAGCAATCATCTACAGTAAAAATACTCAAAACCCTTCAAAGACATGGAGGCTATTAAACAATGAATGAGTTAACAATGAGATTGAGAAAGAAATTTAAAAAAAAAAGTTGCGGGAAATAAATGAAAATGAACACACAAGAACCCAAAATCTATGGGAGATAGTGAAAGCAGTCCTGAGAGGGAAGTAAATAGCATTACACACCTACATCAAAAAACAAGAAAAATGAACAATAAACCATTTAATCCTACAACATTATTGATAAGCCTTTAGCAAGACTCATCAAGAAACAAAGAGAGGACCCAAATAAATAAAATCAGAAACAAAAATGGTAAAGTAACAACTGATACCACAGAAATAAAAATTACAAGAAAATACTATGAACAACTATATGCCAACAAGCTAGATAGACATCCTGAGTGAAGTAGACAAGTTCCTAGAAAATACAATCTTCCAAAGCTGAATCAGGAAGAATCAGAAAACCTGAAGAGGCCAATAACAAATGAAGAAACTGAAGCAGTAATCAAAAAACTCTCAGCAAACAAAAGCCCTGGTTCAGAAGAACTAATACCTATCCTCCTCAAACTATTCCAAAAAATTAAAGAGGAAGGGACACTTCCAAGCTCTTTCTATGAGACCAGCATTACCCTAATTCTAAACCAGATAAAGATACTACAAAGAAAGAAACTGACAAGCCAATATCCCTGATGAACATAGATGCTAAAACCCTCAACAAAATATTAGCAAATTGAATCCAGCAATATCTTAAAAAAAGACCATACACTATGACCAAACACCATGACCATGTGGGATTTATCCCAGGGATGCAAGGTTGGTACAATATTCACAAATCAATCAATGTGATACATCACAAAAACAAACTGAAGGACAAAAATCACATGATCATATCAATTGATGGAGAAAAGGATTCGACAAAATCTATCACCCTTTTTTGATAAAAATTCTCAGCAAAGTGGAAATAGAGATATCATATCTCAACATATTAAAGGCCATATATGACAAACCTAGAGTTAACATCATACTCAAGGGGCAAAAACTAAAATCACATCCGAAACTGGTTTGGCTCAGTGGATAGAGCCACTGAGTTGCGGGCACATCCCCAGTAGGAGATATGCAGGAGGCAGCTGATCGATGTTTCTCTCTCATCGATGTTTCTAACTCTCTATCTCTCTCCCTTCCTCTCTGTAAAATATCAATAAAAATATATTTTTAAAAAAAAACCTAAAATCATATCCCCTAAGAATATGAAAAAGACAGGGATGCCCATTTTTACCACTCTTATTTAACATAGTACTGGAAACCCTAGCCACAGAGATCAGGCAAGAAAACATAAAAGGCATCCAAATTGAAAAGGAGGAAGTAAAACTCTCATTATTCATAGATGACATGATATTATACATAGAAAACCCTAAAGACTCCACCAAAAACTACTAGAATAAATGAATTCAGCAATATAGCAGGGCCAATAAGCAGTTCTGGCCAGTTTACCTCAGTGGTTAGAGCGTCGGCCTGTGGACAGAAGGGTCCCAGGGTTCAATTCCCTATCAAGGGAACGTACCTCAGTTGCAGGTTCAATCCCCATTCCTGGTCAGGGCACGTGCGGGAGACAATCAGTCAATGTGTCTCTCTCATATCTCTCTCTCTCTCTCTCTCTCTCTCTCTCTCTCTCTCTCTCTCTCTCTCTCTCCTTCTCTCTCCCTTCCCCTCTCTCTCTAAAAATCAATGGAAAAAAATATCCTTGGGTGAGGATTTAAAAAAGAAAGCCATAAGCCCATGAAAAGATATTCAACACCATTAGTTAGTATGGAAATACAAATTAAAACCACAATGAGATGCCACCTACTAGGATAGCTAAAATAAAGACAGACAACTATTGGAAAAGATGCACAAGAACTGGAACACTCATATACTGCTGGTGGGAATGCAGATAGTGCAGCCATTTTGCAAAGCAGGTCAGCCATTTCTCAAAAATTTAAACATAATCTTAGTATATAACTCAGCAATTCCACTCCTAGGGAATCTATCCAAGAGAAATGAAAACATGCCCACACAAAAACTTGTATGCCAATATTCAGAGTAGCATTACTCATAAGAGCAAGAGTGGAAACGATCTAAATATCCATTAACTTATTTTTTTTCCCAAATATATTTTTATTGATTTCAGAGAGGAAGGGAGAGGAAGAGATAGAAACATCAATGATGAGAGGGAATCATTGACTGGGTGCCTCCCGCACGCCCCCTACTGGGTACCGAGCCCACAACCTGGGAATGTGTCCTTGACTGAAATAGAACCCAGGACCCTTGAGTCCGCAGGCTGACGCTCTATACACTGAGCCAAATCGGCTAGGGCTGTCCATTAACTTATTAATGAATAAGTAAAATAGAGTCATTCATACAATAGAATACCAGACAGCAGTAAAAAGATACAAAGTACTGGCAGAGAAACAGAAGAACCTCAAAAACCTTATGCTAAGGAAAGAGGCAGATGCAAATGATTACACAGTGAATGATCCCATCTGCATGAAATGTTCAGGAAATGCAAGTTTACAGAGTCAAAAGAAGATCAGTGGTTTCCTGGGGCTGGAAGTGGCAGTGGGATTTAATTGCAAACATGCTTGACGGAATCTGAAAGGGAGGATAACGAAATGTTCTAACATTGGGTAATAGTTGCACAGCTGTAAACTCACACAAAAAAAAATCACTGAATTGCACACTTAAAATGGTGGATTTTAGGATATGTAAAATATCTATAACTAGAGGCCTGGTGCACAAAAATTTGTGCACTCGGGGCGGGGGTGGGGGGGTCCCTCAGCCCGGCCTATGCCCTCTCACAGTCTGGGACCCCTCGGGGGATGACCACCTGCTGGCTTAGGCCCGCTCCCCAGGGGATTGGGCCCAAGCTGGCAGTCAGACATCCCTCTGGCAGCCTGAGAGCCCTCGGGGGATGTCCACTTGCCAGTGAGGAGCAGGCCTAAGCTGGAGTTGGACATCCTTAGTGCTGCTGAGGAGGAGGGAGAGGCTCCCACCACCACCACTGTACTGGCAGCCGTCAGCCTGGCTTGTGGCTGAGCAGAGCTCCCCCTGTGGGAGTGCACTGATCACCAGGGGGCAGCTCCTAAATTGAGCGTCTGGCCCCTGGTGGTCAGTGTGTGTCATAGTGACTGGTCATTCCCAATTGTTCTGCTGTTAGGGTGCATTTGCATATTACCCTTTTATTATATAGGATAAAGGCCTGGTGCACAGGAGGGGGCCAGCTGGCTTGCCCCTGAAGGGTGTCCCAGATCAGGGTGGGGGTCCCGCTGGGGTGCCTGGCCAGCCTGGGTGAGGGGCTGATGGGTGTTTGCAGGCTGGTCACACCCCCTTCAGGGTGGGGGTCCCCACTGGGGTGCCTGGCCAGCCTGGGTGAGGGGCTTATGGTTGTTTGCAGCTGGTCACACCCCCTTCAGGGTGGGGGTCCCCTCTGGGTGCCTGGCCAGCCTGGGTGAGGGGCTGATGACTGTTTGCAGGCTGGTTAAGGCCCTCCCCCCCAGTGGGGACCCTCACCCCCTAGAGGTTTGGACAGCCTGGGTGAGGGGCTGATGGCTGTTTTCAGGCTGGCCACACTCCCTTTAGGGTGGGGGGGGGTCCCCACTGGGGTGCCTGGCCAGTCTGGGTGAAGGGCTGAGGGCCATTTTCAGGCTGGCCAAGCCTCCCCCCCCCCGGCAACAGAAGCTCCCAGCCTCTCCTTATTTTTTTATTTTTTTATTCTGGGATTTATTTACCTTCTATAATTGAAACTTTGTATCCTTGCGAGGAGCTCAGAGCCGGCCAGACCAGGAGGAAGCCAAGCTTCCTGCTCGCTCCAGCTCCGTGGCCACAGCCAGCTGAAAGCAGGTATCTGAGGTTTATTTATCTTCTATAATTGAAACTTTGTTGCTTTGAGTGGAGCTCAGAGCCAACCGCGGCAGGCAGGGAAGCTTGGCTTCCTCCATCGCTGGGGCAACCAAGCCTCCTGCTTGCTCCAGCTCCGTGGCTGCCGGCCGCCATCTTGGTTGGGTTAATTTGTATATAGTCACTCTGATTGGCTGGTGGGCGTGGCTTAAGGCATAGCTAAGGTATGGCCAATTTGCATGTTTATCTTTTATTAGTGTAAATAATTGAAGCATAATATACTAATTAGATCAGATTTCCTTCCAGAAGAAGCCGAGGCTGCGAGGGAAGCCTAGGTCCCAGGTGCCAGAGGGAAGCCAGTGCCAGCAGCTGGGGGAAGGAAGTCCTACTCTTGCTTGAATTTCGTGCATCGGGCTTCTAGTCCTATCTAATAAAAGGGCTATATGCAAATTAACTGTAACTACATCACAAAGATAGCAGCGCCCAGTCCTCTCAGCCCCACCGGAGTTCTCCAGTCCCGGTGGGTGGCCGCTGAGAGCGGGCAGCGTGAGTGGCCTGGTGGAATGCTTGCTTCGTCACCACAGCAAGTACAATAAAAATTGGCTCCAAAACAGCCTGTTTCTTAGCGAGTCCGGGCAGGAGGGGGTCCTGAAAGCTCTTCTGCTGGCTGCTCAGGAAACAGTGCTGACGCCGCCAAGGGAGCCACTGGGGAGGAGGCGGTAACCGCCAATGTGGAGCCGGAGTGGAGGAGGCGGGGAAACAGGAGCATAGGAGGTGGGGAAGCAGGAGCGGAGGAGGCGGGAGAGCCGGAGCGGAGGAAGCAGGGGAGCCAGAGCGGAGGAGGCGAGCTGCCACGGAAGCTGGAGTGGAGGAGGCAGGGCTGCCTCTGCTCCCACAGGGGTGGCTGGTGAGCCGCAGTTCAGGAGCCTCCGGGAGTGGCAGCACCAGGCCATCCAGTGCTGCATCCAGTCCCTGAGGCATGCCCGCCAGTATCGCAATGCCAACTGCCCGCAGCAGTCCTGCCAGAAGATGAGATGGGTTGTGCAGCACACCAAGGGCTGCCAGCACAAGACCAATGGAGGTTGCGAAGTGTGCAAGCAGTTCATGGCCTTTTGCTTCTACCATGCCAAACACTGCCAAGAAAACACATGCCCCATTCCCTATTACCTCAACATGAAGCAGAAGCTCCGCTAGTAGATACAGCATCGCCGGCAGCACGCGTAGCTCATGCACCAGCGGATGCCACCATCAACACCCACACCATGCCTCAGCCGAGTCTGCCTTCCCCTCCTTCAGCACCACCCTGGCCCCCCCACACTGCATCCAGCACACCCTGGACACCACAGCCCCCGACTCTGCCCCAGACCTCGCCTGTGAGCATGTCACTAGCCAGCTTCTCCAGTGTGGCTAGAACACAGCCCCCCACCACAGTTTGCACTGGGAAGCCCACTAACCAGGTGTCAGACCCACCGCACCCTGCCTGGCTCACCTGCAGCAGTGGAGGCGCCCGGCAGATTGCACGTGAGGCACAGCAGCAGCAGCAGCAGCAGCATCTGTACTGGGTGAGCACCAACAACAGTATGCCCCTGAGGCTCAGTGACCCCTGAGAGCCAGATGGCCCCCATGCGCCTGAATGTGACCCAACCAGGTCAGTGGGCCTGTTATTCTGTCCCCTGAGCCCTGGCAGTGGCAGATGGCACCCATCCCCCAGCAACAGTCAATGTGAGGCATGCCCAGACCCGTGATGTCTATGCAGACCCAAGGTGCAGCCACCTCAGAGCATCTCTCCAGGTGCCCTGCAGGACCTGCTGCGGACCCTGAAGTCTCCCGGCTCCCGCAGCAGCAGCACATGCTCAACATCCTCAAGTCAAACCCTCAGCTGATGGCAGCTCTCATCAAATAGCACATGGCCAACTAAGTGGCCAGCCAGCCCAGCCTTCAGCTCTAGCCCAGCCTGCTGAATCTGAACGCCATGCAAGCCAGAGGGCCACAACCTGCTATCCCTCCGCAGCAGCAAGCAATGGGAGGCCTGAACCCCCAGGGCCAGGCCTTGAACATCATGAACCCAGGGCGCAACCCCAGCATGGTGAGTATGAGCCACAGTACAGAAGATGCCACAGAGCAACAGCAGCAGCAGCAGCAATTGTGGGAGGCATGTCTGAGTGTCAATTGTGATGGGGTGTCATATTCCCCTGATCACCGGGTCGCCTCCCGCCCCTGAGGGCTCCCAGACTGTGAGAGGGGGCAGGCCAGGCTGAGGGACCCCCCTGCAGTGCATGAATTTTCATGCACTGGGCTTCTAGTATCTAAATAAAGCTACAAAAAACAAAAACCCTATTGCAGAGCAAATAAGGTGAACTAGTCTCATTTCTCCACACTCTGCAGCTTCAGTGTCTGTATTAAATAAAGAAAACAGTCTTTAAAGCAGTGGTTCTCAACCTTCTGGCCCTTTAAATACAGTTCCTCATGTGACTCTTCCATAAAATTATTTTTGTTGCTACTTCATAACTGTAATGTTG
>NW_005871646.1:402167-404634 GCF_000147115.1 Myotis lucifugus
AAATAAAACCGGTGCGTTTATCCGAGGTGGGAGGGTATGGACAGTTCAGTTATTTCTTGCCAAGACATCAATCGATCTCCACATGTGAAGACAGCTCCACAGTTCTATACCACAATAGCGAGAGAGCCTCCAAGAAGACTGATTGAGGGACTTTCCTAGTTTAGCTATTTCTTCACTGGAGCCGCCCAGTTAACAACCCCGTCACATGCGGTCCAGATGAAAGGATCCTTCTTCACAGGTATTTACTCCTGAAAACTAACAACAGTGACTGAAGGAAGTCGGCTCTACCAGGACTGAGAGTTGGCCTTGGTCGTGAAACTCCCCCGCCCCCCCAAAAAATAGCACCTGCCATAGAAAGTGCCACCTTCATAGACTTCAAGCACCAGTGCAAAGCTTCCTAACCCTCTCTCCAGGGCAACAGGTGAGAAAACAAATGGCACATTGCTGTGACATTTAACAAAAATAGGATCTGTCCTTCTGAACTAAAATGGCTGTTCAGAAATTCTTTAACTTTGCTCTGAAAATCTTAATGCAATACATTCTTTTACAATGTATTTCTGAGCATGGTCTGCCAAGACAGGATGATCTTAAGGGTCCAGGATAGAACTTGCTCTTGTGATTCAAGAGTTGTCACAGATCAACAAATTCATCAACAAATGTAACTCTCCTAACAGCAGAAACATGTTTTCTTTGTCACATAATTATGCAGACTATGACTCAAAAATGTACATATCAGAGACGTACAATCATTAGTCCCAAAGACACAAAGAAAATCTGGTCAAGGAAACCCAAAAATACAGCTGGTCAATCTTTAGTTTGTACAAATCATCAATGTGCCAGGGGCCGTACAGGGCTAGTGAATGGCATACCTCAGAGGGCGTTGTTAGTACTGATCTCGGTGACTCGGAACTGTGCAATGCACAACCTGGGGAGCTGCACAGGTGGCTCTGAAATTAGCCAACTCGAAAAACACAGACTCAGAGTAAATACGTGAAAATGGAAAAGAAGAAAAAGGCAGACCCTGAAGGCAGACCTTGGAAAACCCTAATTATCCACAGAGAAATTTTACATAGGAAATTCTGAAGAAAATGAAAAAAAAAAAAAAATCACTAGACCTGACCTGGATGACTATTTTTAGAGCCTTCACTTTCTGGTCCGAGGCCCAGGCATCCTTCAGCGACTGGTTAAGCTCCTCTATGCGATTCACATAATCCTGCTGAGTCAAATTCAACAGTTCCTTTTGGGATCCCTGTGGGAAGCAAGCGGGAAAGTGTAAGCACAAAAGGAAAACAGTGTCCAACTTCCAACCCTGTGAACAGCACTGACTGAGCGTCGCTCTCTAATTTTCCTCATAAGCCCCCGTGCATTGATAGTTTTGTCTTATGAATAAACAGGTTCTTTACATTTTCTGCAAAGACGGGCAGAGTGCAGTGACTGAGAGACTAGCCTTGGAGGCCAGTCTGAGGTAGGCTAACTCCCAGCTCAGCACATGACTCTGGCTGAGCTGCTCTCCTCCCAGAGCCTCCTCTGCGGCCAGATAACACAGTTCTCAGCGCCCACGGTGTGCCAGGCATGGTGTGCCAGATGTTCAAGATGCAAATGTAAGCAGAAAGACATTATTTCTGCACTAATGGAGTTTAAGGTAGAGGACAAGATGGACATTAATACAAACTGAAATAAATGCTTGGGAGGAAATGACAGCTCACTGAACCTGCGGTGCCCACTATAAGAAGTACGACTGTTCCCTGTGCCACTAAGGAAAAGACTGCAGGTCACCGACATGTACGAATTGAGACACGGTCTAATTTCAGGGGCATTCAAAGAAAAGGTTCATCTCAGAATGGAAGATGTGTGGTAACAGGAATGCACTCCAAACGGTTGGTCACAGACAGTTTCCTGGAGGAAGCAATGCTTGAGAAAAGTTCAGTACTAAGCAGGCAGGAGGGGGCGGGGGGGTGTTAGAGCAGAGAGGGCTCTCAGTGGTGTACATGTACTGAGCAGGCCGGGGGGGAGGGGGGACGGGGGGGACGGGGGGTGAGGGGTGGGTGTTAGAGCAGAAAGGTATACATGTACTGAGCAGGCAGGGGGCGGGGGGGGGAGGGCGAGGGGGGTGTTACAGCAGAGAGAGCTCTCAGTGGTGTAGGGGGGACCGCGGCGGGGGGTGGGGGGGGTGTTAGAGCAGAGAGGCACCAGGACAGAACAGACCACAGCAAGCATCTGTGCAGAGAAAGGCCACCATGGGGATGCGTGAACGGGTGTGAAAACTAGCACAGCCCCCTGGGAGTGTGAACTCAGACAACCTTGTCTATAGTTGAAAAGTTCTAAGCTCACAGGGTCAGGGTCACTCTAGCCCACAGGAGACAGGAACCAGATATTTTTTATATTATTGTCCCCTGAAATCGAGTGAACACTGGTAAAGAAATACACACAAGAAGGTTCAGGAAACTGGACTATCCCACTGGTCATT
>NW_005871646.1:404830-431242 GCF_000147115.1 Myotis lucifugus
GACTAGTTTGGGCCAATGGGCTGTGAGCAGAGAGGCATGTGTCCCATTTGTGCTGATGCAGTAAAAAGAGACCCTCTATTCAGCTTGGCTGGAAGCTCTCTGTTGCGATGGCAGCACCGGGAGATGGTATCTGGCAATGCACTGGGTGAGTCATGTTTTCTGAGCACATGCAAGCCCGGCAGAGGGCCACGCAGTTCTCCACAGCAAGGCAGGACCTTGGTCCTGCATTTTCTCAGAGATGGCTCCGTGGGTGCACAGTGAGACCTGTTCTAGACGACCTGGGCTTGCTCAGGCATCGCAGTGAGAACAGACGATTTAGAAGGCCAGCCTGAGCCTGAGCAGCTCCTGGGCCTCTTTCCCGGATCAGTGGTGCCTGAGGAGGAGGCACAATGCACAGCTCGAGAATTAATCAGAGCAACCACCAGAGAGAGCTCCCTGGGCAGAAGAAAGAGAAGACCACATGGCCCTGTACTCAGCAATGACCTGCTCACCTCCTCAAAGTCATCCAGCTCTTCCAGCCTGGTCCGAACCTTCTCCGACACTGCGAACGCAGCAGGCCCGGCTCTGCCTAAATGACATGGACTCTGTCACATGGGGGATTTCCTGTCACCAACACCCCCACCGGAGGCATCTTTGACTTTACACTTCAGTGGCAAAATTCTTCCCTAATCACGGTCCATCAGAAACATTTCTGCCTAAAAACTACCCCTGGGAGTGGAGGACCAGCATCAAAAAGGACCTACTATGTTCCATCACTTATTCCTAAAGAAAGGCGGTCCAGATAAAGATGCCCAACATCCACCAATGAACTGTTCTCCAAGAACAAGGCCTCTCAGGCTTCACTCATGTGGACTCTTGTGCCCTTACACTAACTAAACAACCACCTCACTATCTGCCAGGAAATGGAAATGCTGGGGCTCCAAAGCACTCTTGAGAAAACAGGACGAGTTGTGCCTCCGTCCATCATCAGTCAGTGAAGTCCTTTCCATCGGCAGGAACAGGTGGACAGATTAAGGAAAGACTTCAGGCCACGGGCCAGCTGCGGGGCTCAGCGGCCTGTCCAGCTGGCTATTGCTCTCCAGCGCCTCCTATTTCAGAGCCTTTCTCATTCTCACGGGGCATCTGTTCTAGATCGAGGGCCCTTTGCTTCTGCTACCAGACTCCCTTCAGGAGCTAGAGTTATTCTTCTGAGGCACTGGCTTCTGAGCTCTGGTGCTCGCTCTGATTTGTCTGGATCACTGAGAGCATAGTACTATTAGTTCATTACTAACAACTACTAAAGTCAGAAGTTTCTAAATAATTTGCTTTTTTTTAAACCCTTTTCTACTATTTCCTTCATTCTGAAATATACTTTATAAAGAACTGTGCACACATGTACATTTTAATAGATATTATTAAACATTTGTAACCACCACTGAGTTCACTCCTTTTCACTGCTCCACTCTGTGAGGACAACACAATTTTCCCTACTCTACTGTCCATGGTGCTTGTTTCCTGTAGGGGCCACTCTGAACTATGCTGCCAGGACTATTGCTGTGCTGTCTCCTGTTCATGTGTGCATGCATTTCCTCCAGGCAGGAATCACTCAGGATGGGTTAGCATTCAGATTCTATTTCCAGGAGATCTGGCAGGGCTACGACTGCATTTCTGATGGGCTCCCAGTCACCTGTGGTCCGAGGACCACACTTCAAAAATGCAGATGTGGGCAGAGTTAGAAAAGCGCTCTGTGAAGAGCCAGACATACAATTTTAGGTTTTGTGAGTTGTACAGTCTCTGTACACTACTCAACTCTGCCATTATAACATAAAAGCAGTCACAATCTGTAAACCAATTGGCATAGCTGTGTTTCCATAAAACTTCATTTACAAAACCAAACACTGGGCCAGATTTGGCCTGCAAGACGTGCTCTGATTTCTGATATAGGGTACATTCTAGAAATTCTGGGTCAAGGAGTTGGCCCGCCTCCCATTTTAATAGGTAATACAAAAGTACTTTACACAGTGGATAACGTCAGAGTCCCTGTGGCTCACATTCTCACCACAGGAGATATCAGCAATCTTTTTTGTTTTTCCAAATTGTTGGATATGCAATGCTATGATTTACTTCTTTATGGTTTGGGGTCAAAGTTATGTCGATAGCAAAGGTGTTTTACTATCCTGATTCCCAATGTGCTGTCTCAACCTGCAGAGAATGGGGGAGAGCTGCAGCTGCCACACTGGCAATTTACATGTAACACAAGGCCAAGAGCACCCACAACCCAGAGGAACACCATCTGTCAATCGCTTCAGAATCGCCGGGAGCTACAAAAAAGAAATCCTGGACCCGTTCCTCAGGATTAGGTCAACAGCACAGTGGGGCCAGCGGTCTGTGTTGTATGAAGCCTCGGATGACCCTGCTGCACAGCTGGTTTGAGAAGCCTGGGCTGGAGCTTCCGACCACATGTCTCAGCAAAGGAAACTGAGACGTGCTGTGTCAGGGACCAGTGGCCAGTGTGTCTGAGTGCAGGCTCCCCTAACCAGAGACTCTGCATTTTACACGGGAGAGACTACTGCTCTGTAACCCTGAAAGCAAGCAGTGGGCCCATGTCTTACTCCATGTAACTCTTTGTTCTTTTCTTCCATTCATCATCTAAATATGTATTTCAATTCTACTAAGTCTATGTGTAATCTAGGAAATAATAGCTTCGGTTGAATTGGATAACAAACTTTTTTTTTCTTTTGTGAAATTATATTCAAGTTAATGAGAGAATTCCCATCAGAATAATAACAACAAAAACTCACCTTTTTCAGAGCCCATAAACAGATTCTGCAGAGGCAAAAAAAAAAAAAAAAAATTGTTAATAATTTTTAAATCGTACTGGGTTGTATGACCAAAAAAACCACACCTGTAAGCTACTTAAATTAGTACTCAAGTAACACTAAGACAATAGACCCATCATTTTCCAACAAATCCATTTATTTGTTCAAATGAAAATTAGAAATAATTACTAAGAGAATGAAAATATACCTAAATAAAAACTACTGGCGATTGTCATTTCTATTCAATTCAGGTCTCTCTCTCGAAGTGAGGAACAAATAGCAAAATTTTGAGGGCATTGGAGTCACGTGACAGCACTTAGCCTACTTGACATCAGGGTCTACAACCTCGGCATTGATGACATCAGGGGCTGAAAAATTTTGTTGTGGGCGCCCCGTGCACTGTGGGATGTTCAGCAGCACCCCTGGTCTCCACCTACTCGATGCCAGTTGCACCCTCACAGTTTTGACAACAAAGTCTCCAGACAATGCAGCATGTCCCCAGGGGGTTAATATTCCTCCCAAACATGAATCAATGCTCTAAGTTAAATGAATGCACATAGAAAATTAAAAAAAAATTTAACAGTCCAACAGTTCTCCCTGCCATTCTGCTCAACAAGAACACGTGCTGTGTCAGAGAAGGAAGAGGACAGCGCCATCCTAGTTGCCTACCAAGGTCTCGCTTTCCTTCCTGCTCACAGCTGGAGTTTTGGTGGGCACAATGTCACATTTCCCAGCTTCCCTTGTATCTGCACACAGCCTGTGGCTACCTTCCAGACAAATTAACTGGATGTGTTGAGAGGGACTCTGGGAAGTCTCTAAATGTGAGAGGGTACATCCTACTTTCCCCTTTCCTCCTTCTTACAACTTGAACAAGAGGTGACACTGAGCCCATAACCTGTGGAATCAGATCCATGTCTGGGTAGATGGTGTCAGATTGAGAAGAACTATAGGATCCCCAGCTGGTGGCGTAGAATTGCTTGGTGGGGGGAGAAACCCACACACTGAAGTTGGGTAGAGACCCACAACAAAAAGAAATGACTACTCCATCTGAGGGAGACCCTGGGGCCAGTCACAGCACTCACGATGGAGAGCTTCTCCGTGGTCGTATACCGGGCAAGGATTTCTCCTCGCTTGCTGGTCCAAGGCTCAAAATCCAATCCTACAACGGAGTTCCGGTCTCTATCACCTTTCTTCCTGGAGCTGTCCTAAGAAAGACAAGACAGCCTCTTCAATGCCAACATAATTTTATTCTAAAAATTAAAAAGTATAAGCAAACACACTGACTAAGCATGGTGTTGTATAACTGAAATTTGTTAAGAGAACTTAAATATTGTCACAAAAAAGGGTAAATAGTGAGGTGCTGGATGTGTTAAATAACCTGATGGGGGATCCTTTCACAGTGTATATGCATATCAGTCATCACATGGTATACTTTCAATAACTTATAATTTTGTCAATTATACCTTATTGTTTTTTAAAAAGTATAAGAAGGAGTTCAGTGGAGCTCAGTGGTTAGAATGTCAGCCCATGCACCGAAGGCAAGGGCATATACCTGAGTGGCAGGTTCAATCCCTAGCCCCAGTCAGGGCATGTGCAGAAGGCCACCAATCAATGTGTCCCTCTCTCATGGATGTTTCTCTCTCTCTCTCTCTCTCTCTCTCTCTCTCTCTCTCAATGTGTCCCTCTCTCATGGATGTTCCTCTCCCTCTCTCTCTCTCTCTCTCTCTCTCTCTCTCTCTTTCTCCCCCCCCCCTCCACTCTCTCTAAACATCAATGGAAAAAAATTTAAAAGGCAGCCAGTACCTCACTGTAAAATAAAATACCAAAAGCTTTGCTATGATAAAAAAGAAAAAAAAAATTTAGGGCAATTCACCAAAAATGACCAATAAACATATCAAAAGATGCTAAAACTCATTAAAAATCAAAAAAAGGCCTTGGCAGGAGTGCTCAGTGGTTAGAGCTTTGGCCTAAGCACCAGAGTCTTTGGTTCCATTCCAGTCCTTGACCTGGTCAGGGCTTGGGCATGGCTTGTGCGGGAGGCAACTGGTGGATGTTTGTCTCTCTTTTTTTTTCCTCTCTCTCTCCCTCTTCCTCCCACCCTCCCTTGCATTGTCTCTGAAAAGTAATGGAAAACATATCCTCAGGTGAGGATTACCAAAAAATAAAAGAATCAAGAAAAGGCAAACTGAACAAGATAATTTTTCAACTATCAGAATGGCAAAGAGTTAACATGACTAATATTCAGGTTGGCAAGGGTACAAAGAGACAGACACTCTGAAATACTGCTGGTAGGAGTACACACTGGTGAAGCCCTTCTGGGGAACAATTTGGCAATAGCCATCAAACCATAACTACACATTGCCTAAGTCAGTAATGAACTTCTAGGAAGCTATCCTGCACAACCCCTGCATTCCTGCATGTAGGCACAAAGCGTATACATGTTCAAGGACCAAGGCACCACCATCTGTACCAGTAAACACCAGAAACCGTCTGTGTATGTCAGAGGGGGAATGAAGAAATAAACTGTGTTATACCCATTCTTTAGAATATAATATAACCATTCAAAATAGGAAGGATGTTCTAGATGTACTAACATAGAAAGTTCTCCAAGACATCATGTCAAGTTAAAAATAATGTATAAATGTAGTACAAACTACGTTTTAAAAAAAGTAAATAAATGTATGAATGCCAGCATAGAATGAAGGCTAAGAGTGTGGACTCTGCAATCAGACTGGCCAGTTGGAATTCCAGCTCAGATGTGACGTAGAATCTCTATTCCTCTGTGGGCCTCTGTAAGTAGGAATTATAAGACCTCCCTCTTGAGGTGATATGAGAACTAAACTTAGAATGCACTTAGAAAGGCCTGCCATATAGGAAGGTGATACTGTTATTATTGCTATCCTATATAATAAAGTGGCAATATGCAAATTGACCCTCATTCTGTCATGCCATCACAAGATGGCTGTGCCCACAGCGGAGGCAGGGTTCCCGTAACACAAATGGTTGCGCCCACAGCAGAGGTTCCCATAACGAGCCATAACAAGTGATCAGCAGGGACCTGAGGCTGTGTGGCGCCGGGCCTGGGCGGGGGACCTCAGGCTGCGCCCTCCGCCCGGCGGGGCTTGACGGGGGACCTCAGGCCATGCCCCCACCCCAGGCCAGGGGACTTGAGGCTATGCTCCCCACCCGATGGGGCTTGACGGGGGTAGGGCCAGCCAGGTCCGGTTCTTCCCCAATGGGGGTGGGGCCAGCCGCACGCGGGTGGGCAGGGACTTGACTCTGGATCCCACGGTGCACCCCAGACTCTGACAGGAGAAAAATTTTCATATACATTTTACTAATTTTCTTTCATCTCTGAAACTTCTATTATAAAGAAAGGACAAATAGCAATATTAAAATATTTTCTCTAATTAATTCCCTTTTAATGTGCATGAATTTCTTGCACCAGGCCACTAGTTTATATATAAGTATGATGTATGTAAATGCTCAGACATTACTGTCATAAATATCTATGAAACTACAAAGGAAGTTACAGGAGAATATACCTTACACAGATAACACTGATGACCTCCGAGGAGATGAACAGAATGAGGGGAATTGGTTAACAGGATTTCATTTGTAGTGTTTGACTTTTTATATGAAAAACTAATTGAATTAACTACATAATTACACAAGGATAAATTTTCCAAAAAGGATTATAAAAAGAGTAAAATGAAAATGAAGAAAGCATTTTAAAATTCTTTAAAAAAGAAAAGAAAATCTTCAGGATCTGCGCCAGCTTCTCACTATCAGGGCCACCTGCTATACAAGCTGTACTCTGTGCATATCTGAATTCTGTGAATTGTTACAACCAGAAAGCACCCATGCAGTTTAAAAAGAAAACCATGAAAACCTCATCCCTGTACTCACAGGCCCAACCACCAGAAAGACAACCGCCAGCAGGATATGGTACCTTGACAGCTGCCGTGGCCGCAGGGTCAGCATTGGCTGCAAATACAGAGAGGGGATCGGTTCCATCCAGCACACTGCTTAGCGGGTCCACCACGGAGCTGGAGGATGAGGACGTGGAAGAGGTGCTTCCCTTCCGGCTCACCTTCTTAGTCTTGGACTCTGTGACCTGTGGGAACAATCATGGTGGTGAGATGGAATCTCCTCCAACTCTTCCCCTGAAACACTTGAAAGGGATTTCCCTCCTTCCCACAGTTGACAATTTCTTTGCCTCAGGATCTCTTATTTTGTGATTCATTGAAATGATTCAGAATCCCAGTCACGGAAGGAAAGGGGGACCTCAAGGTCAGGAAGGAAGAGGCAGGACCCTTGTGGTTAGAAGGTGGTGATGTAACATTCTTGTAGGGCCTTCAAGTCAGAGTGCAGTCCTTGAACAAGCAACAGCCACATCACCTGGAAGCTTATAGAAGAGGCAGGATCTCAAGCCCGTCTAAACCTACTGCATGAAAATTTGCATGTTACAGCAAAGGTCGAGGCAGGATGATGACCAGGGCATGCAAGCTCCCAGAGTCATCGCACTCTGGGGACATTGTCCATGGCTCAGGACCGCTATCCCATCATTGCAAAGTAGTGACTGCCAACGCCTTCCTTTCTGGAGAACTTCTCCCAATGCCAGGCCTGGTTTTCAATACAGAGCCATGTTTGTGTTCCACAGGCCCCCGTCCCTCCCCAGCTGCAGATGATTGGCCCAGGGAAACCTCTGAGCCAAAAGGATCCAATTAGAGACTCTGCTAAAAAGAGAGAGCAACATCCAGGAGGGCTAGTTAGGCTACACTCCATTTTATTTTTTAAATCTTTACTGAAAGTATTATGTATGTCCTGTTTTTTCCCCCATTGACCTCTTCTACCCACCCCGGTCCCTGCCCTAGCCCTTCACTACCCTACTGTCTGTATCCATGGGTTACACATAGATGCATACAAGTTCTTTGGTTGACCTCTTCCCACCAATCCACCCTCCCCCACCTGCCCTCTGAGGTTCCCCAATCTATTCAATGCTGCTATGTCTCTGGATCTATTTTGTTCATTAGATTCCATATGAGTGAGATCATGTGATACTTGTCTTTCTCTGGCTGACAGATTTAACTTAGCATAATACTCTCCAGGTCCCTCCATGCTGTCTCAAAGGGTAAGAGATCCCTCCTTTTTACTGCTGCATAGTGTAAATGGTGTAAATGTGCACAGCTTTTTATCCACTCATCTAGTGATGGGCATTTGGGCTATTTCCATATCTTAGCTATTGTAAATTGTGCCACTATAAACACAGGGGTGCATACATTCTTTCTGAATGGAGTTTCTGGTTTCTTGAGATATATTCCCAGAAGTGGGATCACTGGGTCAAATGGCAGTTTCATTTTTAATTTCTTGAGGAAACTCCATACTGGTTTCAACACTGGCTGTACCAGACAGCATTCCTACCAGCAGTGTACTAGTACTAGGGTCCCTTTTCTCCACATCGTCACCAACAGTTGTTTATTTGTTAATGACAGTCATTCTGACTGGTGTGATACCTCAGTGTCATTTTGATTTGCATATCTCAGACTAGAGGCCTGGTGCACAAAAATTTGTGCACTGGCTGGGGGTGGGGGGGTGTCCCTCTGCCCCACTTGTGCCCGCTCACAGTCTGGGACCCCTCGGGAGATAACGACGTGCTGGCTTAGGCCCGCACCAAGGTGGCAGAGGGCAGGCCCAATCCCTAGGTGCAGCCCCTGGTCAGGCTCTGAGCAGGGCCGATTGGGGGGTTGGGGCGCCGCCCGCTGTCACACTCAAGGCAGGGTCGATGGGGAGGTTGCCACGCCACCCCCTGTCACACACAGAGCATGGGCCGATCAGGGGGTTGGGGCATTGCCCCATCATGCACAGAGCAGGGCCCATCAGGGGGGTTGGGGCTCCGTACCCTGTCACACACAGAGCAGGGCTGATCAGGGGGTTGGGGAGCTCCCCCCCGTCACGCATAGAGTAGGGCCGATAGGGGAGTTGGGGCACCGCCCCGTCACACACAGAGCAGGGCCCATCAGGGTTCTGGGGCGCCGCCCCCTGTCACCCACAGAGCACGGCCGATCAGGGGGTTGGGGCACTCCCCCCTGTCACACTCAGGGCAGGGCCGATGGGGAGGTTGTGGCTCCACCCCGTCACACACAGAGCAGGGCCCATGGGGCAGTTGGGGCATCACACCCTGTCACACACAGAGCAGGGCTGATCAGGGGTTTGGGGAGCTCCCCCCTATCAGGCACAGAGCAGGGGCAATCAGGGGATTGGGGCGCCTTCCCCTGTCACGAACAGAGCAGGGCGGATAGGGAGGTTGTGGCCCCGCCCCCGTCAATCCGTAAACACAGTATATTCTTCCACTTGTTTATATCTCCCTCTCTCTTTTTTCAATGTCTTATAGTTTTCCAAGTACAAATTTTTTACCTCCTTAGTTAAGTTTATTCCTAAGCATCTTAATTTTTTTGTTGCAATGGTAAATGGGATTGTTTTTTTAAGTTTCTCTTTCTGTGAGTTCATTATTGGTGTATAAAAATGCCATAGATTTCTGGGTGTTAATGTTCTATACTGCTACATTGCCAAATTCATTTATTAAATCTACAGTTTTTATGGTGGAGTCTTTAGGGCGTTCTATGTACAATACCATGTCATCTGCTAATAATGAGAGTTTTACTTCCTCTTTTCCAATTGGATGGCTTTTACTTTTTCTTCTTGTCTGATCACTATAGCTAGGACTTCTAGTACTATGCTGAATAAGAGTGGTGAAAGTGAGCATCCATGTCTTGTTCCTGTTCTCAGGGGAAATGCTTTTAGTTGTTGCCCACTGAGTATGATGTAGGCCAGTGATGGCGAACCTTTTGAGCTCGGCGTGTCAGCATTTTGAAAAACCCTAACTTAACTCTGGTGCCGTGTCAGATATAGAAATTTTTTGATATTTACAACCATAGTAAAACCAAGATTTATGTTTTTGATATTTATTTTATATATTTAAATGCCATTTAACAAAGGAAAATCAACCAAAAAAATGAGTTCACATGTCACCTCTGACACGCGTGTCATAGGTTCACCATCACTGATGTAGGCTGTAGTTTGTCACATATGGCTTTTATTATGTTGAGGTATGATCCCTCTACGCCCACTTTGCTGAGAGTTTTTATCAAGAAAGGGTGTTGAGCCCTAACCAGCTTGGCTGTGGATAGAGCATCAACCTGCGGACTGGAGGGTCCCACGTTTGATTCTGGCCAAGGGCACATGCCTGGGTTGCGGGCTTGATCCCCAGTAGGGGGCGTGCAGGAGGCAGCCAATCAATGATTTCCTCTCATCATTGATGTTTTTATCTCTCTTCTCCCTTCCTCTCTGAAATCAATCAATAAATATATTTTTTAAAAGGGTGTCGAATTTTGTCGAATGCATTTTCTGCATCCATCAATATGATCATGTGATTTTTGTATTGCAATCTCTTTATGTGATGTACATTTATTGATTTGAGAATATTGTACCAGCCTTACATCCCCAAGTGGAATAAATCCCACTTGGTCATGGTGTATGATCTTTTAATGTATTGCGGGATCTGATTTGATATTTTGTTGAGGATTTTAGCATCTATGTTCATCAGGGATATTGGCCTGTAATTCTTTCTTTATAGTGTCTTTATCTGGTTTTTGAATTATGGTAATGCTGGCCTCACAGAAAGAGCTTGGAAGTGTCTCTCTTAATTTTTTTAATAGTTTGAGGAGGATCAGTGTTAGTTCTTCTAACTAACCAACTGGACCAGGGCTCTTGTTTCCTGGAAGTTTTTTCATTACTGCTTCAATTTCATCAGTAGTTATCATCCTATTCAGGTTTTCTGATTCTTCCTGAGTTTGGGAAGATTATATTTTTCCGGACATCCATTTCATCCAGATTATCCAGTTTGTTGGAATATAGTCATTCATAGTATTTTCTTACAATCCTATGTATTTCTGTGTTGTCAGTTGTTACTTTTCCTCTTTCATTTCTGATTTTATTTTGGTCCTCTCTTTGTTTTTTGATCAGTCTGGCTAAAGGTTTATCAATCTTGTTTATCTTTTCAAAGAACCAGTTCTTGGTTTTATTGATCTTTTGTATTGTTTCTTTGGTCTCTATGTCATTTATTTCCACTCTGATCTTTATTCTTTCCTTCTACTTACTCTTGGTTTTTATTATTGTTCTCTTTCTAATTCTTTAAGTTTTAGTGATAGACAACTTACTACAAGTTTTTGTTTTTGTTTTTTCTTTTAGGTACGTCTGTAGTGCTATGAAGTTCCCTTTTGAGGACTGTTTTTATTGTGTCCCATAGATTTTGGATTGTTGTGTGTTCATTTTCATTTGTTTTCAGGATGTTTTTATTTCTTCTTTGATAACTTTGGTAACCCATTCATTGTTTAATAACATGCTATTTAACTTCCATATGTTTGGTTTTATTGTAGTTGATTTCTAGTTTTATGCCTTTATCGATGATAGATGCTTGATAGGATTTCAATCTTCTTGAACTTGTAGAAACTTAGCTTGAGTCCTAACATGTGGTCTGTCTTTGAAAATGTCCCATGTGCACTTGAGAAGAATGTATATTCTGTATCTTTGGGGTGAGATGTTCTGAAAATGTCAATTCCAACTGATCTAGTGTGTTGTTTAGGATCACTGTTTCCTTGTTGATTTTTTTGTCTTTCCACTGATGTCAGTGAGGTGTTAAAGTCCCCTACTATAATTGTATCACTGTCAATCTCTCCCTTGATATCCTCCAGAAGTTTTTGTATATATTTGGATACCCCTGTATTGGTACATATATCTTTACCAGAGTTATAACCTCTTGTTGTATCAATCCATTTAGTATTATGAAGTGGCACTCCTTATCTCTTGTTATGGCCTTCACTTTGAAGTCTATTTTGTCAGATATGAGTATTGCTACTACCCCAGCTTTTTTTTTTCATTTCCATTTGCCTGGAAAATTTTTCTCCATCCCTTCACTTTCAGTCTGTGTGAGTCCTTTTTTCTAAGGTGGGTCTCTTGTAGACAGGATATATATGGGTCATGTTTTCTTATCCATTCAGCTACCCTATATCTTTTGATAGGAGAACTTAAGCCATTTACATTTAAGGTTATTATTGATAGGTACTTATTTACTGCCATTTTTATTCTTTATTTTAAATATATTTTTATTGATTTCAGAGAGGGAGAGAAAGATAGAAACATCAATGATGAGAGAGAATCATGATCAGCAACCTCCTGCATGCCCACAACTGGGAATGGAGCCCAAAACCCGGGCATGTGCCCTTGAGCAGACTTGAACCCGGGACCCTACAGTCTGCAGGCTGATGCTCTTTCCACTGAACCAAACCAACTAGGGCTGCCATTCTTATTCTTTATGCCTATGTTCTTCCCTTTCTATCTCTTCTTTTTACAGCAGTCCCTTTAGCATTTCTTGCATTGCTAGCTTGGTAGTACTAAATACTCTTTTAGCCTCCTCTTTTTTTGTGTGACACTCTTTATTTCACCTTGATTTTTTTAAATATATTTTTATTGATTTCAGAGAGGAAGGGAAAAGGGGAGAGAGATAGAAACATCAATAAGGAATAATCATTGACTGGCTGCCTCCTGCACCCCTCCCCCCACTAGGGATTGAGCCCACAATTGAGGCATGTACCCTTGACTGGAATCGAACCGGAACCCTTGAATCCGCAGGCTGACACTCTTGCCACTGAGCCAAACTGGCTAGGTATCACCTTTGATTTTGAATGACAGCCTTGCTGAATGGAGTTGTCTTGGGGTCAGTCCCTTGGTTTTCATTTTGTTATATACTTCATTACATTCCCTTCAGGCCTGAAGTGTTCCTATTGAGAATTCAACTGACAGGCTAATGGGAGCTCCCTTGTAGGTAACTTTCTGTCTCTCTCTTGCAGCCCTTAAGATTCTTTCTTTGTCTTTAATGTTTGCCATTTTAATTAATGTGTGCCTAGTTGTGGGTCTTTTGGGTTCATCTTGGCTGAGACTCTCTGTGTTTCCTGGACTTGAGTGACTTTTTCCTTTGCCAAGTTAGGGAAAATTTTCTGCCATTATTTCTCCAAACAGGTTCTCTATTCCTTGCTTCGATTCTTCTCCTTCTGGCAACCCCATTTACCATCGCAACAAAAAATTAAGATACTTAGGAATAAACTTAACCAAGAAGGTAAAAGACTTGCACTTGGAAAACTACAGGACATTGAAAAAAAAGGTAGAGGAAGATATGAAAAAGTGTAAGAATATACCATGTTCATAGATTGGTAGAATCAATGTCATTAAAAAGTCTATACTACCGAAGGCAATCTATAGATTCAATGTAATCCCTATTAAAATACCAATGGCATATTTCACAAAACAAACACTCCAAAAATTTATATGGAATTAAAAAAGACCCTGAATAGCATCAACAATGTTGAGAAAGAAGAAGAAAGTTGGAGGAATCACAATACCAGATATCAAGTTATACTACAAAGCCACCATAATCAAAACACCTGCTACTGGCACAAGAATAGGCATATAGCCGAAACCGGTTTGGCTCAGTGGATAGAGCGTCGGCCTGCGGACTGAAAAGTCCCAGGTTCGATTCTGGTCAAGGGCATGTACCTGGGTTGCGGGCACATCCCAGTAGGAGATGTACAGGAGGCAGCTGATCGATGTTTCTCTCTCATCGATGTTTCTAACTCTCTATCTCTCTCCCTTTCTCTCTGTAAAAAATCAATAAAATATTTTTTTAAAAAAAGAATAGGCATATAGATAATGTAACAAAACAGAGACTCCAGAAATAAGTCAGTCAGAGAAAGACAAGTATCACATGATCTCACTCATATGTGGACTCTAATGAACAAAATAAACTAATGAACAAAATAGATCCAGAGACACAGAAGCATGGAAAGACTGGTGAATCTCAGAGGGAAGGTGGAGGTGAAATGAGATCAAAGAACTTGTATGTATAAATGCATAACCCATGGACACAGACAATAGTGTGGTGAAGGCCTAGGGAAGGCAGTGGGAGCGGGCTAGAAGGAGTCAAGGGGGAAGGGGGCAGGGGGAAGGGAACATATTTAATAATTTCAACAATAAAGACTTAATTTTTTAAAAAAATGATGGTGGGTGAGGTCACCACAAAAAAAATGGGCAGGGAACAAACTGATTGATATAAACATGCAAAAGAAGCTACTGCTGTGAAGACAGAAAAGACCCAGGAATACTGCCTGTAATTTTATGGAACAGGGATAACATTTAGGGAGGCATTTGACAAAACTTACAGTTATAGGTTTCAGTGGGTGATAGTCTCCAAACTCCAATGGCACAGTCTCTAGCCGGCATGTTGCAAATTCAGCCTTATAGTTCCTATTCCTGGAGTGCCTGGTAAACAGCAAAACCCAGAAGCCAATTAGGTGATGGAAATATCTAACATTACAAAAATTTGTTGTTGAGCCTTTCTCAATGATGAGGTAGTTTATAGAAGATCAAGCAGAAATGCTAAATGAAAAAAATTTTTAATTAAATGAAAAAAATTTTTAATCAGTTTGAAGGTAAAGGAGCTACCAAGGCATATAAGACTTGCCAGGCCAGACACCAAGGGAAGTTCACCGAGGGGAAGCCAGCTTCTGCAGGGCACTTGTTTATTCTTGATATGGATGAGAGGCTGGAACCAGGCAGAGAGATCATCTAGGATTCGGGGCTATGGAGAGAGCCAGGGCTTGAAGGAAGAGCTTCTGAAAAGAAGGAAGTCCAGAGAATAGAGAAATCCTGGTTTCCTCACAAAGTATTTGCCAGTTAAGTTATGTAGAGCAAAAAAGAGAAGCCAAGCAGAAAGTAGATGAAAACAGAGTTTTCATCAGTTTTGGGAGAGCTTAACAAGTTGAGATAACAATATAAGGGGAGAGAGTATCTACACTGAAGTAGGAAGAGAACAAAGGCAGGAAGCACATATAAGAGTGTAGAAGACATAGAGACATGAGGAAAAGGTCTAACACAAATACAATTGGAACCCAAAGAGAAAGAATGGGCAGAAGCAGTTTTTAAAAGAGACGAGGCTGACATTTTTCTCAAACTAAAGAAAGACATTAAACTACAGATTCAAGATTCAAGATTCACTTGGTCCACAAGTGAGCCTCAAAAACAAAACAAAAAACAACCATACTTACAGTCTTCATAGTAAGAGAAAGGATTTCTTAAAAGAAACAAAAATACATTCTTTTCGAAGGACAATCCTATCCTATCCTATATAATAAAAGGCTAATATGCAAAAAGACCAAACGGCGGAACAACTAGAACCAAACAACCAGTCACTATGATGTGCGCTGACCACCAGGGGGCGTGTGCAGAACATGGTGGGCTTTGGCCACAGTCGGATGGTGGAGCAGATAAGCGGGGGTGCCAGACCAAGGCAGGGCACTAGTCACTGTCATCAGGGCAAGCCTCTGGTGGTTACTGAAAATTCTTTGCTCCCGCGCACTGCGGTTCTGCCCGGTGCTCACACCCACAGCCAGCGCCGGAGCCACCACTTGCATCCGCTGCCGGTGACCAGCGCTGGTCCCAATCACTCGGCACCACCAGCAGGTACAAGTGGCAGCTGCTGACCCTGATCACCCAAGGGCTTCTCCACTTCCCCCTGCTCCTGAGGGGCGATCAGGGCAGCAGCTGCCACTCATGGTGCAGGCCTCGCTCGCACCTGCTGCTGGTGCCAGCCCCAATTGCTCTGTGCTGTCAGCAGGTGCGAGCAGGGCCAGCGCCATCAGCGTGTGAGAGTGGCAGTGGTGGGAGCAGGGCTGCCAACAGACAGGGGACCAGGCCGTGACCCGCCCCTGTGCCTTCCACAGCCGTGCGGCCCACAGTTCCTTTCAAGGTGCACAAATTCGTGCACTAAGCCCTTAGTATTATTATATCAGCACATAGATGGGAGCCAGACAACAAATAAACTGATACCTTTAAAGTATTAACAACCAAGAATTCAATACCCAATGAAACTATCCTTCAAACATAAGGGCAAAAGAAAAGTTTCTAGTCAAAGGAAAACCAAGGACAGTGTCAGCAGCAGAATCACACTTTAAAACAATAAAAATAATATAAAATATTTAATTGTCTCTATGTATGTGTGCATATACATATACATACACACACTAAATGAACACTGACCACAAAAAATAACTTACAGTGTTAAAAATATATAGAAAACACATAATCTATTTATATAAAAACCCTGGGTGTAACGTGTCACGACCGAAGCTCAGCCAACCGGAAGGAAGTCAGTCCTGCAGGAGTCATCTTGGAAACGGCTGCACCCTCCCCAAGCTGTTTCCCGTGAGTGCGAGGTTTCAGGCAGGAACCCGCCCTCGGAGCGTGGACGCACTGAGTCCTGGGTCCTCTTAGCAACAGCTGCGCTCTCCCCAAACTGTTTCCAGTAAGGGCGAGGTTTGAGGCAGGAACCGGCCCTCGGAGTCTGAACACACTGAGCCCTGAGTCCTCTTAGCAACAGCTGCGCCCTCCCAAGCTGTTTCCTGGGAGGGTGAGGCTTGAGGCAGGAACCGGCCCTCGGAGCGTGGAGGCATATCTTTATAAAGTTTTAATACATTATATTAGAGGTCGTGGTGGTACTGTTTTACCCACAGCGTCTACAGGAATTGCTGCAAATTTACTTCTTGGTGGAAGCACCTTTCATTCCCAATATAAATTACCGATTCCATTAAATGAAACTTCAATTTCTAGACTCAATATAAACAGGGAAGTTGCTAAAACTATAAAAAAGGCCCAACTTCTCATTATTGATGAATGCACCAAGGCATCCAGTCATGCTATAAATGCCATTGGCAGATTACTAAGAGAAATTATGAATGTGAATGTTGTATTTGGTAGGAAAGTTCTCCTTCTTGGAGGGAATTTTCGACAATGTCTCAGTATCGTACCGCATGCTATGCGACTGGCCATAGTACAAACAAGTTTAAAGTACTGTAATGTTTGGGGATGTTTCAGAAAGTTGTCTCTTACAACAAATATGAGATCAGAGGATTCTGCTTATAGTGAATGGTTAGTAAAACTTGGAGATGGCAAACTTGATAGCAGTTTTATTTAGGAATGGATATTATTGAAATCCCCTGTGAAATGATTTGTAATGGATCTATTATTGAAGCTACCTTTAGAAATACTATATCTATAGTTAATATTAAAAATGTATCTAAATGTGCAATTCTTTGCCCAAAAAATGAGCACGTTCAAAAATTAAATGAAGAAATTTTGGATATACTTGATGGAGATTTTCACACATATTTGAGTGATGATTCCATTGATTCAACAAATGATGCTGAAAAGGAAAATTTTCCCATCGAATTTCTTAATAGTATTACTCCTTCGGGAATGCCGTGTCATAAATTAAAATTGAAAGTGGGTGCAATCATCATGCTATTGAGAAATCTCAATAGTAAATGGGGTCTTTGTAATGGTACCAGATTTATTATCAAAAGATTACGACCTAACATTACCAAAGCTGAAGTATTAACAGGATCTGCAGAGGGAGAGGCTATTCTGATTCCAAGAATTAATTTGTCCCCATCTGACACTGGCCTCCCATTTAAATTGATTCAACGACGGTTTCCCATGATGCCAGCATTTGTGATGACTATTAATAAATCACAAGGACAAGCTCTAGGCAGAGTAGGAATATTCCTACCTGAACCCGTTTTCGCACATGGTCAGTTATATGTTGCTTTCTCTCGAGTTCAAAGAGCATGTGACATTAAAGTTCTAAATCAGTGATTCCCAAAGTGGGCACTACCGCCCCCCGGTGGGCGCTGCAGCGATCCAGGGGGGCGGTGATGGCCATAAGTGCATTTGGGGGCGATGAGTAACTGCCATTAAAATTTTAAAAAAATTAATTTCCAGGGGCTGAGTAATATTTTTTCTGGAAAGGGGGCGGTAGGCCAAATAAGTTTGGGAACCACTGTTCTAAATACTTCATCACAAGGGAAATTAGTCAAGCATGCTGAAAGTGTTTTTACTCTTAATGTGGTGTACAGGGAGATATTAGAATAAGTTTAATCACTTTATCAGTCATTGTTTGCATCACTGTTGTTTTTATATCATGTTTCTGTTGTTTTCATATCATGTTTTTGTTGTTTTTATATCATGCCTCTGTTGTTGTTATATTCTTTTGTTACTGTTTATTTATTAATAAATTTATAAATTATTTTCATATACATTTTACTAACTTCCTTTCATCTCTCACACTTCTATTATAGAGAAAGGGCAAATAGCAATATTAAAATATTTCCTCTAATTAATTCCCTTTTAATGTGCACGAATTTCGTGCATTGGGCCACTAGTAAAACCATAAAAGACAGGAGAAGTGCTGCTATATAATCTAAATGGTTATGCCCCACAAATTCACAGGTTGAAATCCTAAGCCCCAAAGGTGAAGGCATTAGGAGGTGAGGCCTTTGGGAGGTGATTAGGTCATGAGGAGCCCCATGAATGAGATTAGTGCCCTTACATAAATAAACCCCAGAGAGCTCCCGTGTCCCTTCTACCCTGTGTTGACCCAGTGAGAAGGCACCAGCTATGAACTAGGAAGGGGGCTCTCATCAGACACCAAATCTGCTAGTGCCATGATCTTGGACTGCCATCTTCCAGAACCATGGGAAATAAATTTCTGTTGTTTATAAGTTACCCAGTCTTGGTATTTTGTTATAGCAGTCTGAATAGACTAAGACCCCCCAAAAATGGTACCAGGAATGGGTTGCTGCCATAACAAACACCAAAAAATGTGGCTTTGGAACTAAATCACAGACAAGAGACTAGGAGAGTTTTGAAGAACATGCTAGGAAAAGCCATTACCATGAATACACTGTTAAGGACATTGTGAGGGCTCAGAAAAAGAGATGCAGAGAAAACCTCAGCCTGCTTAGAGCAAACCTATCTAGTCATGAACAGAATGCCAGCAGAAAGATGGAGGTAAAAGTCCTTCTAGCAGGCCTCAGACAGAAGCAAGGGATGAAAGGCAATCCTTGTAATAAAGTGGCAAAGAGCTTGGCCGAACTGTATTCATGTTCTAGTGTTTTGTGGAAGTTAGAACCTATGACAAAATTGAATATATAAAGTGTTACAGAAGCAGCTTTGCTTCTCTTCAATGCTTACAGTGAAATGTGAGAAATGACTTAAAAACAGAATGGCTACCCAAAAGGGAACCAGACTTAAAAATTCAGAAAATTCTCAGCCTCTCCGTATTGACAGAAACAAGAAACGTGCTGGTGCAGGCTGGCCCTCCCATCACAGGCTCAGAGTGCCTGGCCTGCAGGACACTGCTGCCACCTCCCATCGGGGGGATCCCCTCCTTGGATTCCCGCACCTCAATCCTCAGCCACCCCAGGTCTCACGAATAATATCTTTTCTTCAACTAAGGACAAGGCACTTCCCATATGTAAAAAACAACTATTCTGGGCACACAGGACAATTCCTACTCATCACCACCCCTCCTTTAGGAAAAAACAAACAAACAAACAAAACAAAAAACTAAAGAGCACAGGATCCTGGCCACTTTGTTCCTTGGCCTCCAAATCCCTTGACTTCACCCCCCCCCATACAAACTCCCCCACCCCGCCCCAATAACAGCTTCATGACCCCATTAATATCTGTAAGTTTCATGACCTTATTAATATCTGTAAGAAATGCAAGCACCTAAGTCTAACTATATCATCAATCAGCTTTATTTAATGCCCCCATAAACCCAGACACCCAACCAGCACAAAAGAACTGAGCTCCCATCTCATTTCATTTCCAACAACATGAACCAGCCTCTCCTTTCTAGCTTTTTAAGGAAAAACCCCAACCACAATATATTGGCCAGTCCCTCTGAGTCACATTTAAAAAATATACACTGACTGTAATGAATGCTTTGGCACGTGCTAGGGATTTTTCTGTCACAGTTCCGCTACATCCCTGCTTAGCAGGAGACAGAGTTCTACTCAAAAGATGGAAAACTGGATCGCCAAACGATCAACATGAATGAGAGGGACCCTGGAACGTGCTTCTCAGCACTCCAACTGCTCTGAAGCTGGCAGGGTGAAGCCCTGGGTCCATCACACCAGAGTGAAGGGGAGGTATGGGTGACTGAACCCAAGAAACACCTCAAGGTCGCCTTTCCAGGGCAGCATTCACTATCATTGTACTCTGGACCACTGCTAGTCTGGCTGAAGGAGAACTAATTCTGTCCAGAAGAGATGAAAATATTTGGGTAGATTTAGCAAAAATGTTAATATCTCTGACTCTTACCTTTCAGGAGGAACCTGTGGAGAACAGACCTTTCCATCTTGCCTAGTAGGAGTTGGGAGACCTGTTGCTAATATACAGAATTATACTCATTCTATTCATTTTGGGAAGAAAGTCACATACGGGGTCCTTTATGCATTGGGATCCACTGTCTGGGGAAAGGATGCAGGGATGTTTTCTCTAAAGGTTGGTGCAACAGTCCCCTGAGGCGAATGTCTCACTTTTACCAGTGTTCTAGTTATTGTCTATCAGTATCTAACAACTACAATATAAACTATTCTAATAATTTTACCCTCCCTTGTAGTAATGGACATACTAAGCTGCCAGCTGGTTGGTTTCTGATATGTGGGGTAACTATTTACTCACATATCCCTGCCTACAGCACCAGGGGTTTGTTCCTTGGGATGACTGACAGAAGATAGAGAGCTTCGCCCCTATCCCATAAGAATAATTACTAACACATAGAAAGAGGCCCTCTATATATGTTAGGCCTATCTATATCACTCTATATAAAAGGCTAATATGCAAAGTGTCCCCGCGGGAGTTTGACAGGGAGACCAGGAGTTCAATCACTCACAATGACATGCACTGAGCACCAGGGGGCAGCATGGAATGAAGGGAGTCCCCCGCTGGCAGCCAGGGAAGGGAGGCCCCGGCCAGCAGCTGGAAGGCCCCAATCGGTCCCGATCATCAGCCAGGCCTAGGAACCCTACCCATGCACAAATTTCATGCACCAGGCCTCTGGTGGGGCAATATAATCCTTAACGGCCATTTGTAAGCTTCCTGCCACAGGAGAACAAAGACCAGAAAAAAAACTTGCACCCTCGCTGGTTTGGCTCAGTGGATAGAGCATCAGCCTGTGGATTGAAGTGTCTGGGGTTCAATTCCAGTCAAGGGCACATGGCTGGGTTGCAGGCTTGATCCCCAGTAGGGGGCATGCAGGAGGCAGACGATCACTAATTCTCTCTCATCATTGATGTTTCTATCTCTCTCTCCCTCCCTCTTCCTCTCTGAAATCAATAAAAATATTTTTTAAAAATACACAAAACTTGCTGGACACCAGGAGTCAGACCATATAAGGAATGGAAACTGCCCTAAAGACACTGGACCGCACACCTGCAGTCCATCTGCATTCGAAGCCCACCAGCTCCACCACCAGACCCACTGCAGACAAGAGCTTCCCGCCAGTAACTGCATGGAAGGATGGAACTCGAGCTCCTAGGGGCTGCCATAATCAGCCCTTCCCTATGGGTATCCCATCCTCCAGCCCCTTTCCTTAAATAAATTCCATTTTTCTTCACCCACCATCTGAGAAGGCTGTTTAGCTTGCCCTCATGCACCACCATGTTAACCTCTCATATGTGGGATGTAAAATTGAAAACAACAAATACACAAATAAGACAAACAAAAACTCACAGACACTGACAACAGTATGATGTTACCAGACCCCTCTACTGGGGGGCGGTAAAGGGTAAAGGGGGTCAAATACATGGCAATAGAAGAGATTTGACTTTTGGCTGATAAATATACAGATAATATATTATACACTTGAAATCTATATAATATTAACCAATGTCACCCCAAGTAAATTGAATAAAAAAATTTAAAAAAAAAACAAGAATAAATAAGTTGGAATAATAGCCATCATGAATTACACTTGTTCTCCTTTCAGATCACCCTGAGCTTTATCAACAGAATGAGCAGAAATGTCATCTGACCTGAAATTCAGCTGCAAATGTTTTCATCCCTATAATAATTAACAAGTCAATCAACAGCTGAGAAAAGCACTACCTCAAAAGCACTATGACTTGATATGCAACAGTATAATAATAGTTCTCGTGTACAAGGTGATTACTGCATATCAGGAACCAGGCCAAGCTCTTTACCTCCATTTCCTCATGTAATCAACCCTAGGAGGTAGGTGCTGTGGAAGAAAAAGAGGCCACATACTAAACTTGACAAGCTCAAGGGAAACTACATGGTGGCCTTAAAAACTCAGAAACAGAAGTAACAGCATAGGATGGTCTAAACAACAACAAAATCCTAACTAAAAGCCAGTCATGGCAGGTATTCACATGCTAAGCCTGCAGCTTCCTGACAAAGGTCAATCTTTACCTGTCCTTTTGCAACTAAAATAACATGCCTTTGGAATATCAGAATAATGACCTTTGTTGTTTTTTCCAGACCCCTCGGGGCACAACCTCCCCACCAGAGCAAGAGACCACAGAACCCCTCATTGTTATCTTGTTCCCTGCATACTATCTCTATTTGCTGTAAATGTTAATTAACTATCCTGTACCCACCAAGTAAAAGCAGTATGCATCTCTCCGTTTTATTCTGCTGTCCTCTGCCCCATTAATCTACCACCAATGAATTTCATGTAACCCTCCTTACATCTCCTCCTTTGATTCTAATGTGCAAAATACGCTGTGCCATTCTCTGAAGCATTTTCTCAGGCTGTTGAGATTTTGCTTCCCAGCAATTGTTGTAAGGTTGGTTCAAATAAGCTCATAAAAATTCTCCACGGGTTTGAGTGTTTCGTATGTCGACAGTGCTATGATGATGCCCATTTTCCAGAGATGCTGAGACTTGACAGTGTTGGTAACTCGTCAGGTGACAGCAGCAAGTGAGAGAGAAATGCAAACCAAGGCAGTCCAACTCTCGAAATTCAAAAATTCGATAGATCACCTATTAGTTGTCTTCAGAACCTGAAAAATTAAGCAACTGTCTACCTTTCTTTTAAAGGACTGAGCTTTGATATAAATGTATGTATATACATATATATTTTAAGTTCGAGGGGAGAGAAGTCTTTGGAATATAAATTACGACTTCTGGGAAACCTTAAAAAAAAGAAACGTTTACCCTTTTTAATGTCAAACTGCTTATTTTTATTTTTTATATCACTTCTTCCATTATTTCCTCAAATTTACTTTCTGCTCCTCAGTGTTTCCTGCAGTCTGAGACATTACAGCATTTTCTTCAATGCCTGGGTCTTTGCTAAGGCGAACAGCGACCTCTAAGTGGGTATTTTCACAAAAAGCCTTTCCTTTTTCCTGCTAACAGAGCTGCGCAGCAGACACCCACCCATAATCCCAGGCCTCAGAGATGCAAAAGGCTCCTCTGGTTCCTTGTCAGTTGCCACAGAAAAAAAGCCAACATCTCAATCTCCACTCCTGGCTGGGTCTAGCCCAAGGCTACTCCAAGTGTGGTCCCTAGATCCCTAGGAAGGGCATCACCTGGGGAGCACTGAACTACTCCAGACCTACAGAATCAGGAACTGCATTTTAACAAAATCCCCAGGTGACTTATATGCATTAAAGGTAGACAACTCCCTATTTTTGAATTATTTACATCTGAGAATAAGATATGTAGAATTCCGCTACCAGTTACCAAGTTTATCTCCTTATACTGAAGATGCCAAAATCCACTAAATACTTTTGTCAGCTATTTTAATTATTGAGTGACTTTTTAATTAACTATTGACAATCTGGCCACATAGTTTTGTTCTTCCACAATCCCAACCTCCCTTCGCCACCAGTAAAATTTTTAAATGATGTAGAAATTCGGATTCCAATGGGTGGCGATTTTGAGGGTCCTGTTACAAGGGAGTAAACAGGAAATGTGATGTGCATAGTTTTTTAAAAGTTTGTGAAAAGAGGGATTGTTAGGAGACCCATGACAACACAGCTGGACTTGGGAGCCCACAACCCAGAAACTTCAACAATGAGTAAGGTCCCAGGCTCTGAGCTGAAAACCTCAGCACTCCTGCTGAGTGAGGCTCTATGACTAAGTGAACAGCCTCATCCTTCTGCTTTAATTTCCTCATCTGAAAATTGATGATGTTCTGAGAGTTGAATGAGATGCTGCAAGTTCAGCACTTAGCATAGTGTCAGGCACAAAATAAAGGCTTGATGTATGTCAAAAACAATGATAGACCCCAGATGCTAAAAGGCTAATGGCTCCTCTCTGTAATTTTAAAATGAAAAGAGTAAAGATAAAATCATACTGAGAGGTAGAAATGAAAACAGCAGCTTCCTAAATTTTCTAATGACAACATTCCAGATAACTGAGGCCAGGTGTTTCTCCTGTTTCTGTGCTTAAGCCTTAATAATTCCCTTAATAAAGCTGCTTGGCATGACCAGGTCAAGGAAAACTCGGGGCAAGAAGCTCAGCCACCTCATCCTGCTTTATTTAGTGTGCCCAAGCTTGGGGAGGAAGACACAGCTGGTGAAAGGAATAGGGAGACAGCGTGAAACAAGCAGGAACCAGAAGGTTGCACAGGCAGACCTGTTACTGCGCTTCACAGATGGTGCTTTCTCTTTTACAAACTGAAGGCAAGATACTCCCCTTACCACAGTGGTCTGGAACCCAACCACCAAAATCTCCTAGGTCTGCCTGTACCTGATTACTTCTAAGGTCTAGGGCTGTATAGTGTATATTCTTTCATTTGCTCACTCAATGTAAAACCACTTCACATCATTTGGAAAGAACAATCAGAAAAGTATCGATTGCCCTTTTTGAAACATTCGGGAGAGCTCAATCCCCAAACATTTTCACTATCACCATCACAACTCGCTCGCGTTCTCACGCACTCAGAGCACCCACTGGGGCCTGAGTGGCTCCCATCACTCCAGCCACGAAAGCCCCGCTAAGCCTGGAGCCTTCGCAGATGCCACTCCCTCCTACTAATGAGCTCCTCTACATGCTGCAAAACCCAGTTTTAGACTCTGCCTCTCGGGAACCTTCCCTGAGCCCCCGGGGGGCATCCAAATGCCTTCTTTGGACATCCTTCTATTCTGGCAATCGTTCTCGGGGGGCTGTCAGCTCCCTGCGGGCAGAGCAGTCTAAGAGCTCTGCCTCCCAGTGCCCGGCGCAGGGTCCGCAGAGTAGGCCGAACGGCGCCGTTTTACGGATGAGAAAACCAAGACTCCGCGAGATGAACTGAGGAACTCAGGGAGCAAACAGGGCTCCCGGGCGGGCCAGCCTCAGAGCTGAGTCCGTCGTTCTTTGCCTCCAGCGCCCCTAAAACCCACACCAACTCGTCTGGAAAGCGGACGCAGGGAACTGAGTTTTCTCAGGGGTCGGGGAACTTGGCGCGGCGAGAACCCAGATCCATCCCGCCCGGCTGCACGGAGCTCCTGTGTCACGACGGCCGGGGCGGGTGGGCGGCTCCGACAGAGGAGCAGCTCGCACACAGCGCGCCCGCTGGGACCCGCACCGAGGCGGGACCCGGACCGCCATCGACAACCCACCCCGCAGCCCAGCGGCGGGAAAGCGCTTACCAGGGAAAGGCGGCCATCTTCCCAGTCACATGACCGCCTCTTCCGGGGCGGCAGGCCCTGTGCTCCCTGCCAGGCCCCACCCCCGCCCCACCCACCGCCTGCGCCACGCCCCCGCCAAGATACGTGCAGACCACGCCCCACCCCCTGTGCTCCGCCCCCAGTCGCGTCACGCCCCTCGCGTCACTCACTGTCCCCAGCGTCGCGCCCCCGTCGGGATTACGCACTTGGCCACGCTCTGCCTCTCTGGCCGCGACCTCCGAGCGCCAGACGAGTAGGGCCCGAGTTGGGTCTCGCTGGGGAGGGAGAGCCTCCCGCCTCGCTCGCCGGGGTGCTGATCTCTGGCGCCCAGAGTGAAGCTGTGAAGCGCCAGCGCCGGTTCCCCGGCTCCAGGATTGGGAGGGGCAGGCTCCCTCCCTCTAGAGGGGCCAGTCCCTAGGTCAGGAGGTCCAGCCTCTCCCTAGACCTAGACAGGCTCCCTCCCCAGAGCGGGGGTAACTCCCGAGTGAGGGGCTCCCTCCCTAGAGAGGCGCTGGCCTTCTAGAGAAGTGCTCCCCACTAGAGGAAAAAGGGAGCCCGCTCCCTAGAGAAAAGACGCCCTTAGACTGAGGCTCACTCCCCGGGAGGGCGGAGGGAGTCCTCCTCTCTAAAGAGTGGGTTTGTGCCCTGGTCGGTTTGGCTCAGTGGATAGAGCGTCAGCCTGCGACTGAAAGGTCCCAGGTTCCATTCCAGTCAAGGGCATGTACCTTGGTTTGCGGGCACATCCTCTTGGTGTGCAGGAGGCAGCTGATCGATGTATCTCTCTCATCCATGTTTCTAACTCTTTATCCCTTTCCGGTGCCAGATTTTCTCAATAAAAAAGAATGAACCGATTTGAGACAAAGAGGATATTCGAATTTTACTGCTAGTTTGCTTGAGTTAGCTAAGAGTTTGGATACTTAATAATGTATTTGGCAGATAGTGTATTCTTGAGGGTCGGCTTTAGACTAACTAGGTGAGAATATGATCACTCTTCCGTGCTGGGTCGTAGATATTGTCATATATATGTACGCATTGACTGTTTT
>NW_005871646.1:431342-436262 GCF_000147115.1 Myotis lucifugus
CGCAGGCCGACGCTCTATCCACTGAGCCAAACCGGTTTCGGCCCGTTTCTAACTCTTTATCCCTCTCCCTTCCTCTCTATTAAAAAAAAAATCAATAAAATATATATTTTAAAAAAGAGAGAGAGAGTGGGTTTCTCCCTACAGCAAGCATGTCAGACTCCAAGGCTAACACGGGCTAAATAAACAAGGTTTAAGTATGTGGCCGCAAAAAAACAAAAGCTTCAATTTTCATAGAAACATAGGTTTATTTCGATAGAGACATGCTGAATACAAAGGGCTGAAATAAATGAGTCATCGTTAACATAAAATAATAGAACATTTTAATAAAAACTAAATATTTTTTCTTGAACATTAACTTCCCAGACACTGAATAACTGCACAAATTAATAAGCATAACACCAATAAACTTATTTTTCTTGTGCTCTGAAAGAGAAATATTTCCTGTTGCGCACACCAAACAGGTCAGTCCAAGACTAATGATGTGGCCATCAGCTGCTAAAATATTCGCTGTTAATATTAGTGGAGAGAAATGGTGCACCTATGTGTAAGGTGTGTAAGGGAAATGAATGTAACACGATGATAGTAATCAGTCATTAGTGAACGTTGTAGTTTGTTATTAATAATTACGTATAACAGGATATTATAAAAATTAAGTGACAAAATTTTTATTAAAACGTTTCTTACATACTGGCTGGGCTGTATGTAAAATGTTTATTTAAACGTTTCTTACATATTGGCTGGGCTGCAAAAATATTCGTTGCGGGCCGTGTGCGGCCCGTGGGCTGTGAGTCTGACATGCTTGCCCTAGAGAGTGGCAAGGAGCCTCCTCCCTAGAAAGAAGCTCCCTATATCAAGAGGTGGAGTGGCCCCATTTACTAGGGACCCCTGAGCTCCCCTAGCTGGGAGCTCCCTCCACTCCCCTCTCTAGGGGGAGCCCTTCTCTAGGGAGGTAGGCTTCTCTATGAAAGGAAGCTCCCCTTCCCTCTATGGAGGAGGCCCCTCTGTGGAAATAGAGCCATTAGAAGGGAGAGCGTTCAATGGGCCCATAGGAATGGACCTCTACAACAAGTGGAAAGGCTCCCCATCCCAGGATTTGTCACACTTCTCCTGCTACACACTCAGCACAGAGACTGGCAGCTAGGACCAGGGATGAGACACATGTCACACCAGCACCAATGTGACAGAGCACCCCAGAAATTCCAGCCAGACTTCACAGTGCACCCCGAGGGCACAGATGTTGCATATCAGAGTGAATGTTTCTGTTAGGTGGCTCAGGAGGTGGCACAGAGAATAAGGAGAACCAAGCCGGTCAGAGAATAGGAAAGGAGAGTTTTATTCTGCGTCCCCGGGAGAAACTCACAAGCCCAAAGGCAGGGCCAGTGAATTCTCGCCAACAGGGAGGGGGGGGGGCGCTTTGTTTTATACTGCCGTTGGGTGAGGGACAGGGGCATGAACTGAGGAAGTTCCCGCCACAGGGGGTCAGCAGGGTATTCAGGAAGGAGTCAGTATCTGTGTGGGGGTCGTCGTGGATACCAGGGAGGGGCTGGTATCTGTGTCTGGCACGCTGATCTGTTAGAAATTCCAGGGAGGGTCCATTATCTCATCACACATCTGCATGCATCTGATCCTGGGCTCCCTCCGACCTAACATCCCCACCTTTTAGTGATAGGGGACGCCGATTCATTCTGACCTCTTCCAGCTGACCAAGGATGACAAAAGGGGGTTTTAAAGGCCAGGGTCAGGCAGAGGCAGTTGGAGGGCAGCTGAGTGTAGGGATGGAGCAGGAACTGATTCACAGTCACCTGTGACATCTCCGCTATCCAGGAGCGGATGAACTTGAGGAGGCAGGGGGCTAGGAGAAAAAAGACACAGATGAGAATCAGGGGCCCTATCATGGGTAGGACCCAGGTAGCTAAGGGGCTTTGGACAAGTTGAAAAGAGAGCTGTTCCGAGAGTGTCTTGTATGTAGTTCTTCACTCAGCTTAGTCAGGATCTGCACATTTTGCTCCACTACTCTGGACTCGTTGACGTAGTGGCAGCATTCTTCCTGAAGGAATATGCAGGTTCCTCCTCTTTCTGCAGTCAGAAGGTCTAAGGCAGGGGTCCTCAAACTACGGCCCATGGGCCACATGCAAAAACAAATATTGTATTTGTTCCCATTTTGTTTGTTTACTTCAAAATAAGATATGTGCAGTGTGCATAGGAATTTGTTCATAGTTTTTTTTAAAACTATAGTCCAGCCCTCCAACGGTCTGAGGGACAGTGAACTGGACCCCTGTTTAAAAAGTTTGAGGACCCCTGGTCTAAGGCATGCTTGTTCTGTAGGGCTACCTGGGCTATTGATGTCACTTGCTGCTGTAGGGAGGCTAAAAGAGGCGGTAGTAGACTCCAGGGCTAACTGGAGCTTGTCATTAAAGTACTGAGCAGTGACTAGACTATTCCCGAGGACCCCACAGTGAGGCCTACCGAGGCAGTGATACTCACCCCTAACATGACAGGGAGGAAGGCGGGTCCGGGGGTAGGATGGAAGGAGCAGCCAGGCGAGCTCCGACTCTCCATACAAGGTCAGTTGGGGAACTACTGTGACCATGAAGCAAGGCCCAGGGTCAGAGGAGTTTATACAGTTGCTTAAGGTGCTGTTGCACCAAAAGAAGGTACCCGGGCTGGCCTTGGTGAGACTGGCTGCGGTGTGGTTTTGAGTACAGTTCCAAGTGACTCGTCCCCCAGTTACTGGATTACTGATCTGGTAGCACATCCGTGGGGGCAGGGTGGGCTCTGGAGTTTTGGGTACCCAAAGAGAAAAAAGGGGGGCTACCCCTGACCTCATTATAGTCATCATGGATGACACAGTCTCTCCAGTGGCAACCCCCATAGGTGTTGACATCTTGATTACACCTGTCTGGGTTCCGCTGGTCGTAAGCAAAACAGACATAGGGTCGGCCAGCATTGGCCACTGACCAGATGACGATAGCCATCAGGATCTTTGTCTGGCATCTGGCAGTCCTGAGATCCTACCTGCTGGGTGACTTGTTTGCTGTCTGGTAGTAGGTTTCATGGACCTCGAACCTCCACACATAAGCGGGTGGGGATGGGTGTAGGTTGCTCAGGGCCGGGAGGAGGAGGAGGAGGGGGAGGGCAACTAAGGCGGACCCTAGTGGGGCCCAACACCTCACATTTTATAGAAGTCCAGGGTCCTCTTGAGTCTGGAGAGGTGGTGCCACGACGGGTCGCCAAGCAGCTTGGCCGCGGTGGGGGTTGTAAGGATTACAGTGTGAGGTCCCGTCCACCTAGGCTCCAAGGCTTTTGGATGTAGATTCTTAAGAAGGACCGAGTCACCAGGGTGAAGGGCTGGTCCTTGGGAGTCCTGGTTGGTCGGCTCTGGCTTGGACAGAAACCTGTCCACGTGTTCTGGGAGCAATTGCCTGAGTAAGGAGAGATATGGAAGATAAGTACCCAGGGGAGGAGGATCAGTAGGGAGACGGTGGTTGAGCAAGAAGGGTCTCCCATATAGGAGTTCAAAAGGGCTTAAGAAGGTGGGGCTCCTGGTGTAGCCCGGATTCTGGTCGGGGCCATGGGCAGGAGGTTCAGCCAGGAGCTGCGAATTTCTAGAGAGGGTTTAGTTAGATGGTCCAATAGGTTGGAATTGAGTGGCTATGATGAGGGTTCGAGTCAGTGACAGACAAATCCAGCAGGATGTAGAGGAGGAGGGATTGATGTTAGAGAGTAGATGGAAAGTTGTGTTGATGAGGGTGGGCATAAGAGTAGGTTCAGGGTTCGTAAATAGAGAGTGACACTAGAGCAGCCGTGGGCAAACTACGGCCCGCGGGCCGGATCCGGCCCCTTTGAAATGAATAAAACTAAAAAAAAAAAAAAGACCGCACCCTTTTATGTAATGATGTTTACTTTGAATTTATATTAGTTCACACAAACACTCCATCCATGCTTTTGTTCCGACCCTCCGGTCCAGTTTAAGAACCCATTGTGGCCTTCGAGTCAAAAAGTTTGCCCACCCCTGCACTAGAGGATTTCCCATCCCAGACAGTAGAATTGATGACTCCCTCATCATTCCATGTCCGTTTCACCTGAAAATATTAAAAACCTGAGTTTCTTACGGAGTAAAAATTGGAGGGTCCCTGGCCAGGTAAGAGCCTGTTAGGAATGATGGGTCATCAGGTCCTGGATGGTGTCGCCGAATCTTCTTCGGGGATGGTGGGAGGCATTTGGTGAGCCTGAGAGAGGTAGGTATTGCAGTGAAAGTGAGAGGGAATGTTAGAATGCGCTGTTATCCAAGGGAAAAGAGAAAGGGAAGGAGCAGTGGAAGCCAGGGACCTGGATATGAGGCTGGAGAAAAGGTGGGGGGGGGGGGCGGGAGGAGGGAGCAGGCTGCCTGCTCCCAGGCTTCTAGCCGTTTGGATTCTAAAGTTGCATTTTTTCCCCAGAGATAATGATCTCAGTTTCTGATAATAGCCAGACTATTGAATAAACCTGTGCATTCAAGGAGGTTTCCTTTGGGAAGGGTGGAGGGGGATGGGGCGAGAAGGCGCTGAGGTCAGAGGACTTTTCAAAGCATTAAAGGGGTGAGGATGTTGGCCTGGGGATCTGTGGGCTCAGTGAGGGGGTCCCTTCACCATGTCATGTCATAGTGGAGGTTTGCAAGAAGACTACAGTTGTGAACCTGGAGGCGAGAGTACCCAGTGAGCCTGAGGAAGGAAAACATTTCTTGTTCAGAGGAGGGGGACAGTCATGGAGGAGATAAGGCATTCACAGCGAGACTGAGGTAAGTGACTGTGGTCTGGGACAACTGGGTCTCATAAGGGGACACATGGCAGTGGGGGATCAGCGTCCCCGTGAAGGGAGGGGGCCAGGAGTGGAAGAAGCAGGGAGGCTGAAGGGCTCCAAGCTGCAGAGTGGCCCCTAGTT
>NW_005871646.1:439872-459786 GCF_000147115.1 Myotis lucifugus
CCATGCTGTTGAAATGGTAAGAGTTCCTTCTTTTTTACAGCAGCATAGTATCCCATCATGTAGATGCACCACAGTTTTCTAATCCATTCATCTACTGATGGGCACTTAGGCTGTTTCCAGATCTTAGCTATGGTGAATTGTGCTGCTATGAACATAGGGGTGCATAGATCCTTTCTGATTGGTGTTTCTGATTTCTTGGGATATATTCCTAGAAATGGGAACACTGAGTCAAATGGGAGTTCCATTTTTAACTTTTTGAAGAAACTCCATACTGTCTTCCATAGTGGCTGCACCAGTCTGCATTCCCACCAGCAGTACACGAGTGTTCCTTTTTCTCCACATCCTCTCCAGCACTTGTCATTTGTTAATTTGTTGATGATAGCCATTCTGACAGGTGTGAGATGGTACCTCATTGTTGTTTTGATTTGCATCTCTTGGATGATTAGTGATTTTGAGTATGTTTTCATATGTCTCTTGGCTTTCTGAATGTCCTCTTTTGAAAAGTGTCTATTTAGGTCCTTTGCCCATTTTTTAAAATAAATCTTTATTATTCAGATTATTATAGTTGTTCCCCCCTTTTCCCCCCCATAGCTCCCCTCCACCCAGTTCCCACCCCACCCTCTGCCCTTACCCTGTCCCGTCCTCATCCATCTTTACGCTCTCTGTTGCCAGGTCATACACATGGAAAATGTAGCTATTTCCATCTGCAACGTGTCCCTGTGTTCGGCCACACAGAGACTGTCTCAGCCTCACAGGGGCCGTCTCAGCCTCACAGGGACCGTGTCAGCCTCACTGGGACTGTCTCAGCCTCACAGGGGCTGTCTCAGCCTCACAGGGGCTGTCTCAGCCTCGCAGGGGGCGCCACATCCCACGTTGGGGGTGAAGGTGCGAGACAGAAGCTCCTTTCACTGTCTCTCCTGCTGCTCCCTTGCGTATCACCGGTGTTGGAAGTTTCTGAGAGCAGTCTGCAGGTGCTGGACATCATACTTTAACTGGTCAACACAAAGTTTGGTATTCTGTCTTTTATTGGGTGGCTCCTTGCTGGACAAAATCTCCAGGCGTTCCTGGTGGCTGCATATCTGGTATGCTTGCTTGGATTTCCTTTTCTACTAAGTGCACAGACTGCTTGTCTGCCGTCTCCCGGCGTCCCATGTGAGACTGGATCTGGTGGACCTGTTTGTGCGTTTGCTGGTACAGCGGTTCCATGTTACCGGCCCAGCTGTGTCCGGTTCCGGCTTCCACCAAACCTGATTCTGCTTCTTGAGTGTGTCCCTTATGGGTGCAAGGAGTTGAAATCTGCAGTTTGTTGGGCTGCAAAAGCACATGTAGTTCCTTTTGTGCCACTGGCACATCTTGGGTGGTGATTTAAATTGAGTAGGGCGGAGTCTCAGGGAGTCACCAGGGCAGAGAAAATAGCAATGGCGTCTCCGCGACTCCATGTCTTTGCATCCCCTAGTGCTGGCGAGCAGCTCCGTGAGAAAGCTGCCCTCGATTTCCGACCCACTGCAAGGCCGTCCCGCCTCTCGCCATAGGGGTCTGGGACCTCAGAATACCGCCCCAAACAAGCTCAGTGGATTCGAGACTTTGTAACCCCTTTCGATTGAAAAAAAAAAAACCACGCACATCCAGTTGCATCCCGCCTGGCACGCGACTCCGTACCTCTGTTCTTGGTGCCTCTGCATATACTACACAGTCTCAATGCTCTTCTTTTTTTCCTTCCAGTTGTAGAACTTCCACTGGGCCAGCTTTCCCATGGTTCTTAATGATAGCTGTTTTGTCTTATAGTTGGTATTTTCAACGTTGTTGTGGGAGGCAGCACGCACAAGTCTGTACCTTATGCCACCATCTTGGTTCTCCCCTTTGCCCATTATTTTATTGGATTGTTTATCTCCCTTTTGTTAAGTTGTATGAGTTCCCTATAAATGTTGGAGATTAAACCCTTATTGGTGATAACATTGGCAAATATGTTCTCCCATGCAGTGGGCTTTCTTGTTGTTTTCTTGATGGTTTCTTTTGCTGTGCAGAAGCTTTTTATTTTGATGTAGTCCCATTTGTTTATTTTCTCTTTAGTTTCCAATGCCCTAGAAGCTGTATCAGTGAAGAAATTGCTTCGGCATATGTCTGAGATTTTGTTGCCTTTGGATTCCTCTAGTTTTTTAATGGTTTCCTGTCTGACATTTAAGTCCTTTATCCATTTTGAGTTTGTTTTTGTGTATGGTGTAAGTTGGTAGTCTAGTTTCATTTTTTTGTATGTATCTGTCCAATTTCCCCAACACCATTTATTGAAGAGACTGTCTTGACTCCATTGTATGTTCTTGCCTCCTTTGTCGAATATTAATTGAGCATATTGGTTCGGGTCGATTTCTGGGTTCTCTATTCTATTCCATTGATCTATATGTCTGTTCTTGTGCCAGTACCAGGCAGTTTTGAGAACAGTGGCTTTGTAAAACAGCTTGATATCTGGTATTGAGATCCCACCTACTTTGTTCTTTCTCAGGATCGCTGAAGCTATTCGGGGTCTTTTTTTTATTCCAGATGAATTCTTGGAGAGTTCGTTCTAGGCCTGTGAAATATGCCATTGGTATTTTAATGGGAAGTGCATTGAATTTATAGATTGCTTTCGGTAGTATGGACATTTTAATGATGTTGATTCTACCAATCCAAGAACATGGTATGTTCTTCCATCTGTTTATGTCTTCCTATATCTCTTTTTTCAATGCCCTGTAGTTTTCTGAGTAGAGGTCTTTTACCTCTTTAGTTAAGTTTATTCCCAGGTAGCTTAATTTTTTTGGTGCAATGGTAAATGGGATTGCTTTTTTAGTCTCTCTTTCTGTAAGTTCACTATTGGTGTTTAGAAATGCCATAGATTTCTTGGCATTAATTTTGTATCCTGCTACATTGCCAAATTCATTTAGCAATGGCTAATACTTCCAGTACTATGTCGAACAGGAGTGGTGAGAGTGGGCATCCCTGTCTTGTTCCTGATCTTAGGGGAAGTGGGTTTAGTTTTTGTCCATTGAGTATGATGTTGGCTATGGGTTTGTCATATATGGCTTTAATTATGTTGAGGTATGATCCTTCTATACCCACCTTGCTGAGAGTTTTTATCAGAAATGGGTGTTGGAATTTGTCAAATGCTTTTTCTGCATCAATTGATATGACCATGTGTTTTTTTTTTCTTTCAATTTGTTTATGTGATGTATCACGTTTATTGATTTTCGAATATTGTACCATCCTTGCATCCCTGGGATAAATCCTACTTGGTCATGGTGTATGATATTTCTGATGTACTGCTGGATCCGATTTGCTAAGATGTTGTTGAGGATTTTGCCATCTATGTTCATGAGGAATATTGGCCTGTAATTCTCTTTCATTGTGTTGTCTTTCCCTGGTTTTGGTATTAGGGTGATGCTGGCTTCATAGAATGTGCTTGGAAGTGTTCCTTCCTCTTGAATTTTTTGTAGTAATCTGAGGAGGATAGGTTTTAGTTCTTCCTTGAATGTTTGGTAAAACTCCCCTGTGAAGCCGTCTGGCCCTGGGCTTTTGTTTGCTGGAAGCTTTTTGATGACTGCTTCAATTTCTTCCATAGTTATTGGCCTATTGAGATTTTTAGATTCTTCCTGATTGAGTTTTGGAATGTTGTATTTTTCTAGGAATATGTCCATTTCCTCCAGGTTGTCTAGTTTGTTGGAGTAGAGTTGTCCATAGTATTTTTTAACAATCATTTGTATTTCTGTGGGGTCTGTTGTTATTTCGCCTCTATCATTTCTGATTTTGTTTATTTGGGTCCTCTCTCTTTGCTTCTTGGTGAGCCTGGCTAGAGGTTCATCAATCTTGTTTATCCTTTCAAAGAACCAGCTCTTGGTTTCGTTGATTTTATGTACTGTTTTTTTGGTCTCTATGTCATTTATTTCTGCTCTGATCTTTATTATCTCCTCCCTTCTGCTCACTCTGGGCTTTTCTTGTTGCTCTCTTTTTAATTCTTTGAGTTGTAGAGTTAGATGATTTACTACCATTTTTTCTTGTTTTTTGAGATAGGCCTGTAGAGCTATAAACTTCCCTCTCAGGACTGCTTTCATTGTGTCCCATAGGTTTTGGATTGTTGTGTTTTCATTGACATTAGTTTCCAGGATGTTTTTAATTTCTTCTTTGATCTCATTGGTAACCCAATAAATATTTAATAACATGCTATTCAGCTTCCAAGTGTTTGAGTATTTTGGGTTGTTTTTTATTGTAGTTTATTTCTTTTTAAAAAAAATATATTTTATTGATTTTTTACAGACAGGAAGGGAAAGAGATAGAGAGTTAGAAACATCAATGAGAGAGAAACATCGATCAGCTGCCTCCTGCACATCTCCCACTGGGGATATGCCCGCAACCCAGGTACATGCACCCGGCCGGAATCAAACCTGGGATCCTTCAGTCCGCAAGCCGACGCTCTATCCAATGAGCCAAACCGGCCTCGGCTGTAGTTTATTTCTAATATTATGCCATTGTGATCTGAGAAGATGCTTGGTATGATTTCAATCTTCTTGAAATTAGGGAGACTTTGCTTTTGACCCAATATGTGGTCCATTTTTTAAAATGTCCCATGTGCACTTGAGAAGAACGTATATTCTGCAGCTTTGGGTTGAAATGTTCTGAAGATGTCAATTAAGTCCATCTGATCTAGTGAGTCATTTAGGATTGCTGTTTCTTTGCTGATTGTTTGTCTAGAGGATTTATCCAGTGATGTCAGTGGTGTATTAAAGTCCCCTACTATGATTGTATTGTTGTCGATCTCTCCCTTGATATCTTCCAGGAGTTTTTTTTATGTATTTGGGTGCTCCTGCATTGGGTGCATATATATTTATCAGGGTTATATCTTATTGTTGTATTGACCCCTTTAGTATTATGAAGTGGCCTTCCTTATCTCTTGTTGCGGCCTTCACTTTGAGGTCTATTTTGTCTGATATAAGTATTGCTACCCCAGCTTTTTTTTTGTTTCCATTTGCCTGCAAGATATTTTTCTATCCCTTCACTTTCAGTCTGTGTGAGTCCCTTATTCTGAGGTGGGTCTCTTGTAGACGTCAAATATATGGGTCATATTGTTTTATCCGTTCAGCCACTTGATGTATTTTGATTGGAGCATTTATTCCATTTACGTTTAAAGTTACTATTGAAAGGTACTTGTTTGTAGCTCTCTCTATATTTTGTGCCTGTTTTCTTTCTTAGCTTTTTATTTCTTCTTTTTTACACCAGTTCCTTTAGCATTTCTTGCATTGCTGGCTTGGTGGTGATAAACTCCCTTAACCTTTTTTGTCTGTGAAGCTTATTATTTCCCCTTTAATTTTGAATGATAGCCTTGCTGGATAGAGTATTCTTGGATTCAGTCCTTTGCTTTGCATCACTTTGTAAATTTCCGTCCATTCTTTTCTGGCCTAATGTGTTTCTGTTGAGAAATCATTTGGTAATCTAATGGGAAATCCCTTGTATGTAACTCTCCATCTCTCTCTTGCAGCTTGTAAGATTCTCTCTTTGTCCTGAACATTTGCCATGGTAATTATGATGTGTCTTGGCATGGTTCTTTTTGGGTTCATCTTGTTTGAGACTCTCTGTGCTTGTGTGACTTTTTTCTTCCCCACCTCAGGGAAGTTTTCTGATATTATTTTTTCAAATAGGTTTTCTAACCCTTGTTCCTCTTTCTGTTGTCCTGGCAACCCTATTAATCATATGTTGTTTTGTTTCATGTTGTCCCATAGCTCCCTTAGGCTCTCCTCCTGTATTTAATTTTTTTCTCCAATTGCAGTTCAGTTTGGGTGTGTTTTGTTTCCGTGTCTTCTAATTCGCTAATTCAGTCTTCTGCTTCTCCTAGTCTATTGTTGAAACTTTCAATGGTGTTTCTTATTGCATCTATATCACTCTTCATTTCTTCTTGGTTCTTACATAAGTTATTGATTTTTTCATCCATTTCTTTTTGATTCATAGATAAGTTGTTGATTTTTTCATCAGTTTCTTCTTGATTCTTGCATAAGTTGTTGATTTTTTCCTCCATCCTGTTTATGCACTCTAGGACCCTTAATCTGAATTCTTTTTCTGTCATGTTGCATGCCTCTGTTTCACTTAGCTGCTTATCTGGCGAGTCCTCCTCTTCTTTCCTTTGGGGGTTTCTTTGTCTACCCATGTTTTATCTCACCAACAGATCTAGTTGTTGAGTCGTTCAGGGGCTGCTCCTTGGGTGGCTGTCTCTCCTCGGGCTACAGTTGCTCCTTGGGCAGTTGTGGTAGCAGTTGCTCCTCAGTTGGCAGTAGCTTCTCTGGTGGGTGCTGTTCACGGCCGTGGTTGCTCCTCTGGCTGCTGCGGGGAGGCTTCTCACACAGCTGCTGTTCCTCAGACAGAGGGTGTGCCGATCACGAGGCTGTTCCTTGGATGGGGTTTGGCTACACACGCAGCTGCTACACCTTGAACTGAGGCAGACTGCTCACGTGGCTGCTGTTCCTTGAATGGGGGCTGGCTGCATGTTGCTGTTGTTCCTCTGATGTGGTGGGCTGCTTGTGGGGCTACTGCTCCTTGGACTTGGACAGGTTGATTGCAAGTCTGTTGCTCCTTGGATGTGTGTGGGCTGCTTGCACGGCTGCTGCTCTTTGGACAGGAGTGAGCTGCATGCGTCGCTGATCCTCCTCTCCAGGTATCTGGTTATGTGGCTTGCTCTCTAGCACTTTAGCCAGACAGGATAAAATTCACCTTAACAAGACATGACTCAAGGGGAACGAAGCATGAATGTACTCACGGCACTGATAACCCCAATATAAGTGACCACCTGAGAAAAGAGAATTAGGGAAGAGAGAGAGAGAGAGAGAGAGAGAGAGAAGAAAAGATAGGAGAGAAAAGAAAAAGGAGAATATATATATATATATACACATATATATACATATATACATATATATATATATATACATATATACATACATATATATATATATATATATATATATATATATATATATAGAGAGAGAGAGAGAGAGAGAGAGAGAGAGAGAGAGAGAGAGACAGAAAACACCACAGAACCAATAGATAAAAATACAAACACCCAGTAAAGAGGGTTTCATTATTCTCAGTCTTTGACTACATGGTTGATTTTTAAAATGACCTGTCCCCACAACACAGTCAATGGTGAACATTTCAAGTTGCAAAAACAAAGCAGACACATTGAGAAAAACTGCGGTCCTATTATCGATTTCAAGTACTATCAACACACATTCCCGCCATTTCTGTGCCACCAAAGTTCATGGACAAAGTGTAAAATGTGGTTTAGATTGGATGAATTACAACTAAGAGCATTAAGACAATTTCCGATTTAAGAAACTATATTTCTAAGAATATAATTATCGATTTCATAAGTTTTTCTCTCCTCATGTATGTACACAGCTGCTGCCACTGACTGAAACAGAACATTCCCAGAAAACTTCCCCTGAGCCAAGATGTTGTAAAGCAAAAATCAACAACCTTATTCACACCATGCTCACAGATACACAGCAGCCATGGAGATAAAGTACAGATGCTAACAGACACATTCAAAACTAGTGCGACCTGAAGCTGAGATGCTGAGTCTGCTCTTTCAGGAAAAAGCTTGAAGGGGCCATTCTTGCTCCTGGCACTTTCATTGCCTCTATAATGGGTCCTGCAAAGTAAACACTGGATGTGATTTTCAATTTTGCCTTTTTTTTTCTTAAAATCGAAAATCCTCTTTGAAATTATCTTGTTTTGTTTTTTTTAAAGATATGAATGTATGTATTAGGTAGAGCTGCTATGTCTTCTGGAATTGGCAGAGTGGCTTTGTGTAGTAGGTGTTCTGCAGGGCCCAGTGGCTCAGCCTCCCCATTCACCTGAGCTGGGCACTTTACGTGTGCCCCTGTGTGGGCTCTGTGCATAGTCTTGTTGTAGTTGAGCTTTGGTTGCTGTTGGTGTCACTGGGAGGAGTTGACCTCCAGGCCAATTGGCTGTGAGGACCAGCTGCAACTACAATGAAGAGCTTCTGTGCAGGAGACACCCCTATTGACCAGAACTTGCTTCAGTGGAATTTTGCAGGCCAGAAGGGAATGGCAAGAAATATTCAAAGTAATAAATAGCAAGGACCTTTAACCAAGATTACTCTATCCAGCAAAGCTATCATTTAGAATTGTAGGTCAAATAAAGAGCTTCACAGACAAGAAAAAGCTAAAGGAGTTCATCACCACTAAAATCAGTATTACATGAAATGAAGGGTATTCTTTAAAAAGAGGGAGAAGAAAAAGATGAAGATGAAGATGAAGAAGAAGAAGATGAAAAATAAAGTGACAATAAATACTTATCTATCAATAATTGAATCTAAAAATCAAAATAAATAAGGAATCTAATCCTATATTATGAAACCCTAATATGCAAATCGACTGAACGTTGGAACGACCAGTCAGGATTAACGCACACTGACCACCAGGGGGCAGATGCTCAAAGCAGGAGCTACCCCCAGCCTGCAGGCCCCAGGACAGCCAAGGCGGATGCCAGCAGGGGTTCCCCATTGCCCTGCTGGTCACCTCCCACAGAGGGAGGAGATTGGCGGTGGTTGCGGGGGGCAGGGCTGGCGAGTGGGCGGCATCAGGCCAGCCAAGGCAGGTGCCAGCGGGGGGCCCCCGATCATCCTGCCAGTTGCCCCACAGATTGGCCCTGATCACCAGCCAGGCCTAGGGACCCTACCTATGCATGGATTTTGTGCACAGGGCCTCTAGTGAACAAAATAAACTGATGAACAAAAATAGACCCAGAGACATAGAAGCATAGAACAGAGAGAAGGCGGGGGGGGGGGGTGGGAGGGATGAGATCAACCAATGAACTTGTATGCATATGTGCATAACCCATGGACACAGATAATGGAGTGGTGAAGACCTGGGGTGGAGGGCAGGGACAGTCTGGAAGAGATCAATGGGGGAAATGGGGGCTTGTGAGAATAAACAAGTCATCTTTTCTGTCAAAGAACAGTTTAGACAGCCGCCATTTTGGACTGGGTGACCTGGCAGCCACCACATTGGCTGCAGGACTTGCAGCTCCCTGAGGGCCGCCATCTTGAAATGGCAAAGGCCAACGCCTCCCTTTGAATTAGCCAATCATGCAAGACTGTGTGCCTTAGCTCCATTCAAGAGTGAGGGATAGGTCACATGCATCAGGATTAAAAAGCTGAGCAGACTGCCTGCTCAGTGTGTGCGTGTTCTCAGACCATGTGCGCACCCTTCTACATAGAAGTAAAGATGTTTGCCTGCTGCCTGGCTCCCGAGTGTGCTTCATCTTCTACTAAGACCCCTGAATTGGGGGCTTGCCTTATTTCTTATAGGACTTATGTGCTACTTTCAACATTAAAGATTTTTTAAAATAAAAATTAAGTATAACTAAAATAAAATACAGAACTCTTATTGTTCTTCAGAAAAGTAACATACTTCCTCATGGGTCACACACTGACACCTTTAGGGTCCATCTGGGATTTGAGTGTAATCAAGTTGGCAGCAGCCACAATATAGGTAAGTGCTGTTATTACTCTTACTAGTGGCCCAGTGCACAAAATTCGTGCAAATTAAAAGGGAATTAGTTAGAGGAATTATTTTAATATTGCTATTCATGTCCCCTGGCCTGGCACTGGGCAGGGAGGCAGCCTCACGTCCCTGGCTGGCACAAGTCCCCACCCATTCATGCTGCAAATCCCCGCCCACCCATGCCTGCCTCACACACAGCCTCCTGCTGTTTGGTCATTATGGTGTCACAGCGTGATGACCATTTGCATATTAGCCTTTTATTATGATGATGATATCTGGCCCAACTTTTTGATTATTATGTATGATAAATTCCTGGAAATGTAATCATCCAGCCCAGGAGCCTGAATATTTGCTACATCCTGTCAAACTGTCTCCAGAAATGCTGTCCCCTATTCTCCAGAGCAGTGCCATCAGGTGTCTGTTTCATCACACCCTCTCCAGTACTGAATATTGTGATTTTTTAAATGTTCCAGGTATCTTTCCTTTGCAATTACTTGATTACCTTTGAAGTTAACTTTTCTCAGGTATATTAGTTACTTTATTTCTTCTTAATTCAAGGTCTTTGCTCAGACATATTCTTCTTTGATTAATCCTATTTCATTTGAGTTCACAGGAAGCAATAGCAGCTTCCATGGAGGAAGGTGGGGGGATAGAGGGGAGAGAGTGGTGCTAGACCATATGTGGTTGGCAGTAGCTCCTGTTAAAGGTTAGATAGGAGGTGAGGGGGTTAAGGGAGGTGTTAGGTTCTGTGAAACTGAAATGTTAGGGTGAGGGCACACAATCAAATTTCACCATTTGGAAGGTTGGGCCCCTGGGGTCTGGTAAGGAGGATGAGGGTCAGACCTGGATTTGGTGAGGGATGCAGGAGGGGAGCGGTCTAGCTGGGAAGGCCCATGGGCAGCTCCCTGGATTCAGGCACCCAAGCACTCACTGCCAGCACTGGGACCACCACACTGTCCAGGCCCCACAACAGCCAGACGGACCTGCAGCTTCAGCTCCGGCCACACTGCAGGGGCTGTGGGGAGTTGTGTGGCCTCCAAGCCTGTACCTTCTCACCTCTGAGCTGGGCGTGCACCTCTCTTCAGGGAAACTGCCTGAGCGGCCCCTCTAGGTGACATCACCTGGTGACGCCATCAGTGGGCACGCAGCACACAGCCTAATGCTGCGCGGGCTGTGGGAGACTTTATGGGAGGAGTTCCTCTGTTCCCTAACCCCACCACTGTAGGCCCGGAGCCCTCATCCCTGTGCACATGGTCGTCTGTAACCAGCACCCAGAGTCTGGGGTGGGGGCAGGAGGTTCCCACAGCGTCAGAAACCGCTTGTCCCAAGGGTCCCATGGTCTCAGTGTTGCCACATGACTGCATGGCCTCGGTGTTATGTCACTACTTTCTGATGCCAGTTTTGCACCTTAAACTCTTAAAATAACTGCAAGACAGCTTTCCTTTCTGCCCTCCCAAGACTCACAGTTCTGTTGCATATGCTCCTTTCAAAGGGCAGTTTCTAGTTCTTGGCCATGTGGGGTGTTGATGACTTTTCATTCTAGGTTTGCACACGGGGCATCCTGAATTCTGTGAGGATGGTGACTCTGTCTGTTCTGCAGCAAGCCTGTGAGCGAATAAATATGATCCCCATTTTACATCTACTCTCAGATTGTAGTAACATTTCCCCAAGTTGGACTGGATCCTATAAACCAATTCCCACGCTCCACTACACTGAACAAGAATGAGGATCTGAGCTCACCTTTCACATAAGGAGCCAATGAGGCAGCCTCACGTCCCCGGCCGGACACTGGGCTGGGAGACAGCCTCATGTCCCGGGCTGGCACAAGTACCTGCCCCCTTCCCCAATGCTGCAAGTCCCTGCCCACCTGTGCCTGCTTCCCGATCAGTCATTACATGACAACATCCAATTTGCATATTACCCTATTATAAGTATAGATGAGTTTCCTCCTGCACACTTTTCCAGTCCATGACAAATCCTTAAGTATTCTAGTTCCTTCAATATCGGTCACAACTCCACCTTGAACATTTATAATTTGTTTCACAACTGGTTTGGAACCATTGAGAAAAATTAAATGATTCAAGTTTAATCTGGTATCTTGGATATGAATTAAGTAGGCTATCTCAAGTGATGATAAACAGCATATCTATGTGTGGTTCTTGGGACCACTCAAATTTTCCAGATTGTCTCTGTCATCACCACAGACATGGAAATTAGACCCAGGAAACCCACTGGGTTCCCACAACAGTCCTCATTCCTCCATCTACTAATGCAGCAGCCTAGTATTTAGAAATTGCCCTTCTTGGTGGGAGTATGGGGCAAAAACTTGGATTTGTAACTCTTAAACATTGATTTATTTTTCTTTTCCTAGACAATATTTCTCACTAACTATCTGATGGCCATTGCAATACAGCACACTTTTTAAAAATATATTTTTATTGATTTCAGAGAGGAAGGGAGAGGGAGAGATAGATAGAAACATCAATGATGAGAGAGAATCATTGATTGGCTGCCTCCTGCACGCCCCCTACTGGGGATTGAGCCCACAACACAGGTATGTGCCCTTGACCGGAATTGAACCCGGGACCTTTCAGTTCACAGGCTGGTGCTCTATCCACTGAGCCAAACCGGCTAGGGCAATACAGCACACTTTCTACTGCCCAGTCTCCATAGATGATTCATCATGTCCTTGTTGAACAAATGGTAGGAAACAAAAAAATGTTTATATTATTCAAAAACAGAAAAATGCCCCTTTTCTTGAACAAGAGTGGGACTAACAGTTTCTTTTAAAAATTATTTCATTGTTTAATTTTGGTAACATGGTTAATAACATTATATAAATTTCCCTTATATGACTTTGTAGTACGACGTTGCATATTCTATTATGTCACCAGCCAATGTCTAGTGTCATCTGTCCTCTTGTATTTGACCCCCTTTACCTGTGTACTCCCTCTTGGTTTTTCCCTTCTTGTAACCACCATTATTTCAATGGAATGAAGGAGGTTTTGTTTGTGTTTGTTTCTTTTGTATATGGTCTTGCATTCCATTCATGAGGGGAAATGTAGAGTGTGCCACTTTATCCTTTCGAAAAATGAAATCCTCAACAGCATCTGAGACACAAATATCTTGGAATATTTCTGCCCACCGAGTGAGAACTGTCCAAGAACATTCTGCCCACATGTTACCGTGAAGGGTTACCCACTGATGTTTCTTTTCTGTCCCTGACTATTATTGCAAGACTATGGCCAGAGCCATGAGTCAATAAATCTTTGCATATCTGGTCACTTGTCATCCAAACAAAGTGAGTGAGGAGGTGAATCGCCCCATCCTCTGGCCATTGTGAAAGCTTTGTCACCCACTGTCCTTCACAGATGTCCAGAGATGGTCTGTCATGCTGCAGCAGTCCCTCTCTGGTTGGTCATTGATTTCATGCAAAATCAATAAGTGTGGCCAGGACATTCCTTCTGTCAACAGGGAGAGACATTTTCTTCCAGAAACGTAATTTTCAGAGTTCAGGTCCATCATTTTGTCCCTAAATAGTTTTTGAAGGTGTAAAATCTCAACATGAGCTGCATAATGCTCTGTGCCAAGAAGACAGAGTGGCCCTGATGACACGGGGCTCTGAGGAGGGGCATGGCCAAGGGCCCCACCCTCTTCCTGAGTGAGGATCACAGACAGTTTATTCACAGGTGCTCAGATGGGAAGGTGGGATGAAGCCTGGCGGGCACTGGATTCTCTAAGAGGTTCTTCTAGAAACAGACCACTCAGATGCTTCCTCTCATTTCAGCAGAGAAGTTGTTTATGGAAGCACTTGCGAAGTTTCCCTTCCACACTTTGTGGGAGGCTCAGAGAAAGGAGCCATCAGTACAGCCCCTGAGAGGCCATAGCAGAATTCCTGAAGGTTGTAGACTCTATAGAAGTGGGCAAAGGCTGCTGCCCACACAGGACATGAAAAATCTGATGCGAATGGAACCATGTGTCAAACTTCTCAGGGGAGAAGCACTCACAAATTCAAGCAGCATAGAGGTCAGCTCTGGTGATGCACATCCCAGCCATGAAGAAGAACAGGCCATCTGGCCACGTGATGGCCTTGACAACCCCCCTGGTGATAGTAAAGTGCATGCTGGGCACAAGGCCACTCAAGCCAAGGCCCAGGAACACTTCTGCACTTGTCTGCCAGTGGTTTGGACTGACCAGTCTCCCTGTGCCACGATGATGGTAGAAATGCCCAGGACATAGACATTGGAAAGGAGGTGAGTTGTGGCTGTGGGAGCAGTAGAAGGAGTGACAGAGTCAGGGGACACAGCTCCCCATAATCCAGGATGGAGACTGTCTGAGGGACTCTCTCTGAATGGCAGTAGATGGTGGGAGAGAGCCAAGCAGAGCTGAGGCGGAGCACTGCCCCCAAAACATTCCAAAACCACCTTCTCCTGCAGGGGCCACGGAGTATGTGTTTGGTGTGAGCATGGTCAAGTCCCAGAAAGAAAACAGCACAAAACCAAGCAGATGGGCCCAGTTACAGCTGCTTTCTGTATCGATGCAGGAGATGCTCCTGGAGCAAGCCTGGAAGAGGGATAGGTGGTGTGTGGCTCTGAGGCAGTGAATCGCAGTCCTTCACCAGTTAGGGAGCACATGGTACTGGATGACCCACCAGCGTCCCTCCCAGACCTTACACATGAACTCCATCTTCTCCAGAGCATAGGGTGTGTGCAGCAGAAGGTGAGGACCGCACTTCCTCTTCCTAGGCATGCTTGCCCTTCCTTAGCTTTATGTGGGTTGGTGATTCCCCATTTGCAGTTCTCCTCTATCAGGGGCTACAGTTTAATCAGCTCCACCACGTCAGTTTCCCTGATACTGGCAGGAGCCCCATTGCACTGTGCCACCACCAGCCCTTTGTGAGTAGACATCTTACTGGTCCCTCAATTCCCTGCAGCTTTGGCATGGGGACAGGCTGGGTGTCTCAGTCTCAGGAGGCAGAGGTCTCCCTCTGAGGGTAGCCACACCCGGTGGCAGGCTCGGCTGGAGGCCAGGGCCCCACACCACAGTCCAAAGCCCAGCAGGTGATCCATTGCCCACTGGCCAGGGTCTTCGCGTGCTCCCAGGCTTTGTTCCTGTGCTGGCAGAAGCCACTTACAGTGAGGCTAAAGTTTCTGAGCACCAGCCTGGCCTGTGCTTATTTCAGTCCCCATTCCCTCTGGTTCCATCATGGACTTGTACAGAGAGCATGTTGGGTTTGAGCACAGGAAACTGTCAAAAGGTCCCCTTTTCTTTTAGTAACATGCATAAAACTAGTCATCATTTCAGAGCAGAAATACACATGGGACTGATGAAATCCAACTCATCTTGCCAGGTCTACCCCAATGACCCAGGTCCTGTTTACAAAACTATACCCCAAATATCAACTGCCTTCCTATGTGCAAACCCATAGGGCTTGTCTTAGAAAGTGATGATTTATGCCTAAAGTAAAAACCTTATATTAACGATCTGAATACCAAGAAATAGAAATAGTCAACGAAAGCAAAGTTTTTACATCGCTTATAAATATACATCTACGTTGTGCAGCTGTTATTCTGAGTTTATACAGAACCAATATAATAACTGCTGGCTATGACAAGCAAAATCGAGTTTTGGTGTCAAATGAATCTAGGAAAAAAATAAATGTATCAACACGGAACAAAGCAAAACAAAAATAAACTTAAATTTTTGTCTCAAATTTTTATTTAACATTAAAAATTTAAGAATTTCACTGAAGTATGGGTAAAACATATGGCTGGGATCTAGTTTAAATACTCCAAGAAAAAAAAGAATTAGATGAAACAAGAGTAGCAAACTTTTAATAATTGACAAATATAATGAGATAGAAGGTCATTTTGTTTTTACTGCTTTTGTGTGTGTGTGAAAATTCTCAGAATACGAGATCCACACACTGTTTTTAATAGTCCTAAGGCTGACCGAGTGGGTATAGGATGGAGGCCCAGTTTCAGGATCATGTTGATCTACCACAGTGGTTCTCAACCTTGGCTGCACATTAGAATCAACCTGGGAATCTTTTAAAAATCCTGATTTCTGGGAGCAACTGAACAGCAGGCTGCGTGGGGCGACCAGGCCAGCAGGAGGGTTAGTGAGGGATGACCAAATGACTGAGCAGCAGGCTGTGTGGGGCAACCAGGCTGGCATGGGGGGCAGTGAGGGACGACCAGGCCAGCAGGGGGGGCAGTTGGGGGAGACCAGACCGGCAGAGGGAGCTGTTGGGTGTGACCAGGTTGGCAGGGGGGGGGGCAGTTGGGGGCGACCAGGCTGGCAGGGGGGCCAGTTAGGGGCGATCAGGAAGGCAGGCAGGTGAGCAATTTAGGAGCCAGCAGTCCCAGATTGTGAGATGGATGTCCTGGAATTAGAGAAGGTGAAGGCTGGGTTGAGAGGACCCCCCCCCCATGCATGAATTTCATGCACCGGGCCTCTAGCTTATATATCTAAAAGCCTAAATGACCATTACAACTGGACAACCAGCTAGTAGCTATGACGCGCACTGATCACCAGGGGGCAGATGCTCAATGCAGGAGCAGAAACCACAGGCATGGAAACATGGAACAGACTGATGAATCTCAGAGGGAAGGGAGGAGCGGGGGAAGGCAGGAAGAGATTTACCAAAGATCTTTTATGCATACTAGAGGCCAGGTGCCCATGCACCAGTGGGGTCCCTCGGCCTGGCCCATGGATATTGGGCCGAAACCGGCTCTCTGACATCCCCCAAGGCAGCAGTTCTCAACCTGTGGGTCACAACCCTTTGGGGGTCGAATGACCCTTTCACAGGGGTCACCTAGACCAACGGAAAACACATATTGAATATATAATTACATATTGTTTTTGTGATTAATCACTATGCTTTAATTATGTTCAATTTGTAACAATGAAAATACATCCTGCATATCAGATATTTACATTATGATTCATAACAGTAGCAAAATTACAGTTATGAAGTAGCAACGAAAATAATTTTATGGTTGGGGGTCACCACAACATGAAGAACTGTATTAAAGGGTCATGGCATTAGGAAGGTTGAGAACCACTGCCCCAAGGGGTCCCGGATTGTAAGAGGGTGCAGGCCAGGCCGATGGACCCCCACCAGTGTGCGAATTCATGCACCGGGCCTCTAGTAACTCTATATTCTCTTATAAAGCCCCTGTAATTCCAGAAGCATATTCTACAGTTAGTAAACCTACAATCATTAGCAACTCAGATTGTTCATTTGATCTCCTTTCACATTCAAATGGTCAGCAGATCACCATCGTACCTAATTTAAATCTATGCCCTGTATAAAAAATGTACTGTAATCTTAGAACCAGGGATAAGTAGGTATTAAGAGTCACACAAATTATGCATTTTGAAAGTCTTGTTACTTAAACAATAGTCATTTTCGTTATGGGTTTGCCTATATAAAGAGCATTTTTCCTACATGTGAGCAGTCCTCCATCCTGAGGAACTCTCTCAAATTTTTAGAATTGTATAATGTTAGAAATTCAAGCATCTTAGGAATTATATAGTATAATTTATTTATATTAGGGAAGAGAAAAGTGAGGCCCAGAGGTTTTGACTTTTGAATAGTGTTACAAGCACTTCAGCAAAGCCAAGAGCTGACTGCTCTCCCAGAGGCCTCTCCACAATTACAGCTTCCTCTCTTCAGGAATAATTATTTACTACAGGAAAGAGACATCAGGAGCAGTGAGGGTTCTGTTAGAACACTTAGACAAGGATCAGATTTGAGTTCAAGGAGATTAGGAGAAGAAAAAGAGAAGCAGGAAAAAGAAAAACTAGAAGAGAGTATGAAAATATAATCTGTTCATAATAATAAAAATCTTTACAGAAAATCTGAGACTTGTGAGAAAGCAGGATGGAAGAACATGGATCACAAGGTATATGTAATGTTCCTTCAAAACACTGCAAGGATCATTATAATCCTGTAAACCCACAAGTGGTCAAATTACATTTTCCCATCACAAACATCAAACTCACTTATCTATTTGATGGCAAACAGCCCCTGTGTCCTACAGATCCATCCTGGAGTGTTGATCCGCACTTCACACTGTCGGGGCTGTGTCCCAGCATTGGAAAGGCTTACGTTGTCTGTGGGACACTCTGAATGGTATCATCTCAGTCATCCCTCCACAAGTGTCTTCAATGGAAATGTTCTCCAGTTAATTCACTTATTCACTATTACACACTTTTTAAAAATTATATTGAATTTATTGGATTTCATATGTACATTTCTATAACACATCATCTGTGCATGTATCCAAAGTCAAATCTCCTTCCCTTCCACCCTCTCCTACCTCCCCCACCCCTTTCCCTCTTGTAATCACTGTACTGTTCTCTGTGTTGATGCGTTTTTTTTTTCTTTTTGGTGAATCCCTTCACCTTTTTCATCCAGCCCCACACAACACCCCTCCCATCTGACAGCTGTCAGTCTGTTTCATATCTATGAGTCTGTTTATATTTTGTTCACTAGATTATATGAAAGGACAGAACAAGACTGATAGCTGTGTCCTTAACCCCTCTTCCAAGAAAAAGCCGCAGAATGTATCAGTTACTCAGCCTGCCCTTATCTCAGCCAATGGGAAAGTGGGGAAAACTAGCCCAAGGCCAAGAGTATGCTAGCCACCCCCCTGTCTTTGTGTAACCAGACCCTAGCTGCATGCTGCCCTTGCGTCACTAGCCCCCGGCCCTCACTCAACCAACCGGAATCGACCAAATCAGTGGTCAGAGTGTGCCCCCCCCAACCCCAAGCCCTATAAATTCTTTGTTCTCTTGGAACTCGGGGCTTTCTCTTGCATCCAGTAATGGAGGCAGGGGGCGGGGGGAGGACCAAGTCCCGGGCTTGAATAAAAGACCCTTTGCTCTTGCATCGGAAAAGGCTCCCTGGTGGTGGATTATTGGGGACCCCGAACTCTGGGCATAACATAAACATGTAAGTGAAATCATATGGTATTTGTCTTTCCCTGATTGGCTTATTTCACTTAGCATAATACTCGCAAGGTCCATCCATCCATGCTGTCTCAAAAGGTAAGATTTCCTCCTTTTTTTATGGCCAAGAAGTATCTATATAATAAAGATCCAGGGTCATTACCACCAAAGGCTCCACCAGATCAGAAGTCAGTGCTGGGTTACCATGGCAACCCAGCATTGACTGGGGTGCTGTGGGTGCCCTGACACAGCACTGACTGCCTAGGGGTCTGTGGATCAGGCCTGGAGAGAGGCCTGCAGAGAGAGAGGCAGGGTCTGATCCATAGCCTCTGTGGCAACCATTGATCAGAACTTGCCTCTCTTTCTCTCCCAGCCTGGCTAACAGCTGTGCCTCCATTTCTCTCCAGGCCTCCACTGGGGCTGCTGATCAGCCCCGCCTATTTGATCAGCCACTCCGTGGACTGCAGCCTAGGCGGCTCTCACTGTCCACTGGGGCCTTTACAGAAAGAAAATGAGAAGGTCTCTGCTCAGGTCCTAGTCAGACCACCAGGGAACGGCTATCACAGCCTAAAACCACCACCTACTTCTCACCCTCATGGGGCTTATCTTGCTGGAAACAGACACAAACCTCATTGTGCAGATGGCAAGATTATAATGTACTGACCAGAGCAGATAGCGCTGACCTCGTCTCTCTGAGCCTCGCTTCTGAGCAGAGAGAGTCCGTCCTCTGGTGTCTGAGGAGACACCTCCCCTCCGGGCACCCCGCCTGCCTCAGGCCGCTGACCTGCCCAGGGCGCCTTCTCCCGAGACCCGTCCTTCAACCCCTGGGCCCTCCGCACCCATAACGGGGACCTGATTTCAAACTGCCCGGCAGGTCCGGACAGTGACTCGCGATGAAGCAAAGTTTGGATAAAATCCACGGTCAGATCCCTGCGGCCCGGGAGAGGGTGGAGGGGAGGACCGCACGCTGGGCCGAGCCCAACGCCAGGCCCGCAGACAGGCGGGCAGACGGGCTGCTCGCGGTGTGTCCTGGAGCGGGAAGTGGCTGAGTGGTGTCCGCGGAGGCGGCGGCTCCGCCTCACGTTTATTGCGCTGAGATGCCCGAGCTCCCCGAGCAGGAGGCAGAAGAAGCAGCCAAAGGCTCAGAGGCCCCACCGCTGCGTGAACGCACCATGTGAGCCCCGCGCCCGGCTCCTGCCGCCTCAGCCTCAGCTTCCGAGAGAGCGGGCACCTGCGGCGGAGGCTTCCAGCAGCGCGGAGACGCCGAGGGAGGTGGTGGGGGGTGGGGGTGGGGTGGGGGGTGCGTGTATTGTGGGAGACGGTCCACAGTACACACTCAGACCCACAAGGACGTGGCAGCAGCTACTGAATGAGTCTAGGCTTGGAAAGGGCGTCGCTTGTTACAATTTAAAAAAGA
>NW_005871646.1:460564-464299 GCF_000147115.1 Myotis lucifugus
CTTACAAGGGGGCACTTCAGGCCAGGCACCTGCGGGGGGGGGGCACCTCAGGGGCAGGCACCTGTGGGGGGCACCTTGCAGGCGCCCCAGGAGCAGGCAGCACATGGACATCATAGCATCTGTTCTGCACTGTTGGGGTCCAGCCCCCAGCAGGTCCAGGGGTTCCCAAAGGTGTGGACGGAGTGGGCGAAGAAGGAATGAAACGGAGACAGTGTTCAGTTGATCAGCATAGTGAGGTTCTCTAGCCAGGTTCTCTGTCTTTATTGTCTTGTTACATCTGTATTTATACCAGTTGATTTTAATCCTATCCATTCTATTCCAAAGGTTAGGGCATTTGTTAATCTAGCTCTGTTGAGTTTAATCCTGTCTAGGTTGATCTCTGTGTTCCATTATAAGGGCTATTCCAAGGTCACTGCTCTACTGATAAGCTACAAGGAAGTGACTGAAGGAGATTATCCTACCCAGTAAAGGTTATGTCCTCCCAGCCTTGCTGCTTTCCTTCCCTGGGACTGCCCTGTGTCAGTGAGTCTCCAGGGGTATAGGCTTTGGTGCTTTCCCTGGTGGGCAGACCCCTGGGGATGTGGGCCCAACAAGTCCAAAATTTATTGAAAAATCCTCACCTGGGGAAACAACCTTTCTTAGGGAGGTGGTCCTGTTTAAAACACATAGCGCTAAGAGGGGGGGGGGAGCAAACATATGCCATATATGCCAGGTCCCTTGAAACATAAGCTGTGCAGCTGTTTCTTCCCTGCAGCGACTGTGTCAAGCAGCAAGGGTGGACCAGTTTCCAGCACTGCACCAGCCACTGTGCGGGAGACACGTCAGGGCCCTGGGGAGCATGAGGCCTGGAGGGGCTCGAGGAGCTCCCGTTCTTAACACAAAGGCACAGCTCCGGGGGGCAGGTGCCAGGGGAGCTTCCTGAGGGCAGAGCCCATGCCTGCCCCGCCCCCCCCCCACACACACACCCATGGCGGGCACTCAGCTCTGACAGGGCAGCCAGCACCAGGCCCTCAGAGCCAGCAGGCAGACTCCTAGGCTCAGGGGGAGGCCGCACCCATGCTGGTCGGAGGCACAGAACTCGGACAGTTGAGAGTTGGGCAGAATATCTTGCCTGAGAAGTTCCCTCTTTGGTGCAAGGTGAACTACGGCACACTGGGCTCCCCAGCCCCGAGCACCAGTGGGGGAAAGGGGGTCCCCACAACATTTGCCTGTTCAAAGCCAAGGGTTCCGTGGGGGTGCCACGGAGGGCTGCGTCTACATTTCTGAGTGGTAGATCTATCTCCTAGTGCCATGGTCAGCAAACTGAGGCTCGAGAGCCACATGTGGCTCTTTGGCCCCTTGAGTGTGGCTCTTCCTAAGCCTTAGGAGTCCCCTAATTAAGTTAATAACAATGTACCTACCTATATAGTTTAAGTTTAAAAAATTTGGCTCTCAAAAGAAATTTCAATTGTTGTACTGTTGATATTTGGCTCTGTTGACTAATGAGTTTGCCGACCACTGTCCTAGTGTATCCAGGTTCCGTACCAAGAACACGGTGTCACAGGCTGGGAGAGCAACAGGAAACACGACACACCACCCCGTTCAGGTGGCGAGCCGATCCCAAGGAGGTGCAGGTACAAGCCCAAGGTCAGCAGCTGGGCACTGGCAGGAGGGTGGGTCCCCCAGCCAAACCGTGCCTGAGGCAGGTTGTCCCTGAGACCATAATGAGGGGTGCAGTCATGCAGAGTTCAACAAACTTACCCAAAGCCAGAGAAAGGAGCTATGCTTTACATTTAGTTTTCACATATATATTTTTATTTTTACAAAGAAAAAGAGATTAACTTTATAACAGCAGCCAAGGAAAGGGAAAAAATCTAGAAAAGTGCCAAAGCAACACAAACTCTGAAGCACCCTTAACCGCCCCCCCCCTTAGAAAGTAGTTTCTAATTATGTAACCTGTCTCCCTTTCCAGTTAAGAAGAAAAGTGATTCCGCTACAAGGCAGAAAGAACTTCTTGCTAAACCAGTTGTTAAAAATAAGACAACAGGCCCCACATGGAGCAACTTATGGGAAGCCCCATGTCACCAAAAGGAGACAATCACACCTGCAGCCTCTCCCGGAAATGGGAGGGTAAACCAGTCAGTGAGGAGCAGCCTGGCCAGCACTGTGAGGGCATCTGTCATCCCCGAGGAAAGTGTCCTGAGCACAGCAGTCCAAGCTCTGCCAGAACAGTCTCTCATTGGCACAGCCTTCGGAGCTCCCTTCTATGGACTGGATGGGATGCTGCCAGAGCCATGAATCAATGAATAAAGCCAATATCTTTAAAATGTACTCAGTCCAATTCTGTTTTTTTAAAATATATTTTATTGATTTTTTACAGAGAGGAAGGGAGTGAGATAGAGAGTTAGAAACATCGATGAGAGAGAGAGAGAGAGAGAGAGAGAGAGAGAGACATCAATCAGCTGCCTCCTGCACATCTCCCACTGGGAATGTGCCCACAACCCAGGTACATGCCCTTGACCGGAATTGAACCTGGGACCCCCCAGTCCGCAGGCCGACGCTCCATCCACTGAGCCAAACCAGTTTTGGCCCAATTCTGTTTTTTAACACTTGAATTTCTTTGGTTCTGAAAAGTTTTCTGGAATGAAACTTCTTTTTCTCAGTGGCTGAACTGAAACGTGTACCTTATTTTGCAGTTTGAGGAGTCTTATCAGATTAAACAAATATATGACAATGATGAAGTCTACAAGCAGATCTATGGGCTTGACCATTTGGTGGAATAATCTAGCCAGTATTTGATCAAAAACAGATGCGACATAGAGGACATGAAATCTATTATAGGAAAGTTAGTTAAACCCAAACTCCTCCTCTTAACAAACTGTCAAATAGTTTGTGTTAAAACACCCTTTTAAAAAGTTGAAGCTTGATAAAGTTGAAGCATTCATTGATAAGTAGTTGCAGGACTTGTGTGCTTTCTCAGGTGAGTTTCTGTTCCAATTTGTACCTTATTTCTCAACTCATGGATCATGTTGAAATATTCACAGCTAAACATCTTTTCACTTTCCTGCTTCCTGCTAAGTGTGGATTAAGATCTCAGTAGTTGCTTTTCAAGCTATCAGGTGTTAAGTAAAAACATTTAAACACTACACGAGTTTAACCTGCTCCACAGCCGCTCCAATTCCAGCCGGGACTTGGAAAAAGTGTGCACAAGAAACACCATCTGCCCAGATTGTCAAAAACGTTGACGTGCACCTCCCAGGGTTTTTAAACTTCTCACATTCATCTGGAAAAGATAGATGCACTTAAGCTACATTTGCAAGAGCCATTTTTGACCAAGCTCACCACTCTTAAGTGGTTTTTTAAAGCATTGCCTTCCGTTTTTGATACTCTTGACCCCACCTTATTTCACCCACACAAGTCAACTGAAAGGCTTACAACGAAGATCTTTGAATAAATTTAATAATTTGGTAAATAGATCCTCCCTTCTTTCTCCAGTTCCCAGAAAGCTATCAATCTTTTTGGATTCCATCTAGAGAAGAAAAATGGATAGAAATAGACACAGTATTAACTTGGGTTACTTATTTAAATTAATTTCAATCTCACCTACATATACACCCAAAACACCCCGTCTTCCCTGCTCTCCCTCCTCGTTCACCAGCCACAGTAACAAGGGGGGCGGGCACTCCGGGTCCCACAGGAAAATGGATGAACCTGTTCCTCTCGTTAAGGCGATTCCCTGACTGACCGAGTGTGGGT
>NW_005871646.1:469150-473511 GCF_000147115.1 Myotis lucifugus
GAGACTCACTGAAGATGGGTCACCCCATAGAGAACTCAGAATCGGTCATGGCTGCTCTCGTCGCACCTGGACTTATTTTAAAAGCAAGCCTCGGACGGACCAAGTCTGTCTGAAATTTAATAAGTTGTTGCCAAACAAAGCACTATATCTACTGAACCCTATCAGCATATGGCTACCTCAGAATGAACAGCGTGGCGTCCAGCACCCAAGCAAAATACAAGACCTGAAGAAGCAAACGTTTGACTGATCATCAAGAGAAAATAGTAGAAACTGACACAGAAATGACAGAGTTGACGATAAACCACCCCAGCATTTTAAACGTATATTCAGGTGTTTATAACAAACATAAAAATAAACAAAAATAAAAGAAATGGAAGAATATGTGTGTAAAAAATATAAAATCCAAAACCTTATGCCTGTTGATGGGCTCAACAGTAAGTTGTGTGTTGTGGAAACAAGAGACTTGTGGACTGGGAGACATGGAAATAGCAACTGTCTACACACAGCACAGATGAGACGCAAACAGGCTGCCCCCCCTCCTCCCAAAAGCGATCTATGAGACAGCATCTCCCCAAAGGCGGAAGCATTTACCGCCCAAGCCCAGGAGGAGCAGAGGGGAAGGGGCAGGAGACCATGTTCCCAGGGGTGCTGCCCTGCTGATGCTCATTCAGGCTGGAGGGAAAGGGAACTAAAAGTCCAGAGCGGCTTCCGGCCGGGCACCTCTGCCAGAGGCAGCCGCTGTGCCCACAGGCCGCGCCCAGACCAGGCGGCACCGTCACAGGCGCCACCATCGCCACTGGCCACCCCGATGGCGACAGGCGCCCACTCCTGGGCCGGCACCGCAAGGGGCCTCCCGCATCCGGAGGCTGCTCTGGGAGCAGCCGAGCATCTACCAGCCAGTGGAGCTGAGTAGCCCGCGGCGCCCCTGGCAGGCGGGCACCATGAGCACCAGCCTGTCTGGGGGCTGTTGCGGGGGTGGGAGGACCCCCTCCCCCGTGCTCCCCCCACGCGTCCAATCCACTCAGGGCATAGACACCCCTGTTATTAGCAGGGTTTTTATTTTATTGAGACCAAAGCATCATTCCTTATATTATGGCCTTTGGTTCATGATTTGTCTTAACACACACACACACACACACACACACACACACACACACACGCGTGCGCACACACACACACACACGCACATGCGCGCACACATACATACACGCACACACGCACACATGCACACACATACACACACATACACAATCGCTCGGTGAATGGGACACGCCCCTCCTCAGGCTCAGCCCCTCCTGCTGGGCAGAGGGAGGTACTAGACTCTAGTAACTAGAGGGACAGGGACTCGGGAGCCAGGAGCTGGGTGCCCCTCAGCCAGGAAAGGCTGGCTGCCATTCGGACCCCGCAGCTCCCGACCACTCCCTGCAAAGCCAAATTGCTCTGTTTCCTATGACACCTGCGCTGGGAAAGCCTGCGCAGCGGCCCCCTCCCCGCACCTGCCCCCTGAGGCCGGGAGGCTGGCGGGACTGGCACCAGGTGCAGAGGGAGCGTCACAGGGCGCCACCCGGGCGAGCGGGCGGGGACCCTACTACCCCCTCCCCTGGCACGCGGGGTCTCACTGCCCCCTCCCTTGGCGCGCGGGGGTCCCAGTGCCCCCTCCCCTGGCGCGGGGGTCCCAGTGCCCCTTCCCCTGGCGCGCGGGGGTCCCACTGCCCCTTCCCCTGGCGCGCGGGGGTCCCACTGCCCCCTCCCTTGGAGCGCGGGGGTCCCACTGCCCCCTCCTCTGGTGAGCGGGGGTCCCACTGCCCCCTCCTCTGGTGAGCGGGGGTCCCACTGCCCCCTCCTCTGGTGAGCGGGGGTCCCACTGCCCCTTCCCTTGGCGCGCGGGGGTCCCACTGCCCCCTCCCCTGACTGCAGGGGCCCTACTGCCCCCTCCCCTGGTGAGCGGGGGTCCCACTGCCCCTTCTCGCTGCCTGACTCCCCAGTTACTTCTCTGTCTGGATCCGAGAACAAGCCCCGAGGTCTGGCCTGGCACTTGGGTAACAACACAGGATCCCAGCGCCCACTCCGCGCCCGCAGGCCCAGCATTAGCCCCCAGGGACCTGGAACCCGCTGCGCTTCTGTCCTGACAAAGGCCCCAGTGACTGCTCAGGGGAAGCCGCTCAGGGAGACCGTGCGGGGAGGGGGGAGGGTGGCCTCGGCGCCGGCAGGGGCGCCGGGAGCCCCAACAGCACGGGGGCTGGCCCTCAGGTCAGAGCAGAGTTCCTGAGCCACACCTGCTTCCTGGGTCGCCCCGCTGAGTCCCGGCATTGGAAACCAGCGCCGGGCGGAAGGTGGACACTTAGACCCACTGCCTCTCTGTGCTGGGGAAGGTCTTTAAGCTCCGGGGTGAGTGTCCTGCCTGTGACACGGGGCTGAGGAGCCCGGCCTCCCTGTCCGGACGGTTCTGAGCCAGTTGGGATGACGCACTGACCTGCAGGGGGATGAGGGCTCTGGTTGTGGACACCAGGGAGCAACCTGTCCGGCTTCCATGTCACTCCTCGGCCTGCAGTGTGCTTTGCATGTGTAAGAACGTGTTACAATCTCTTGTTTGTACATTTTAAGGCACCTCAATGCTTTTTGAAATAGGGTGGGTGTGGAGTAAACATAAACATAAACATAAACATTTTTTGTTGTTAATCCTCACCAGAGGATATTTTTTCCCCATTGCTTTTCAGAGAGTGGAAGGGAGGGAGGGAGGGAGAGAGAGAGAGAGAGAGAGAGAGAGAGAGAGAGAGAGAGAGGTATGTGAGACAGAAACATGGACTGGTTGCCTCCCCCACTCACCTCTTCACCCCTTCTGGGGTCAGGGAGTGAACCCGCAACCCAGGTACATGCCCTTGACTGGGAATTGAACCTGTGACTCTGGTGCTCAGGCCGACAGGCTAGCCACGTATCCACACCGGCCAGGGCGAAAGATAGACAAAAATTTAAAAAGCTATAACCCACTGTTCCCAAACCTTCTCTCATGATATTCTTGAGCTAATGGCCTACCCAAATCGTATAACAGCCTCATTACAAACACGATTTTCAGAAAGGCCATTTCTTAGATACCACACAACATCAGAAAGGAGGATGGCAATATACAGATGGAGAATACATGGAAGCAGAGTGATTTCTCTGGTATGCTAGAGAATTAGACAATTCTCTGTTCCTAATTCATTTTGCAGTAAAAGGAACTGGCCTCTTTGGAGAAAGAACTGATACAGCTTTGGGTGAGAGAAGGTACAGGTGAGTTAATGTACCAGAAAGCAAGGAAGTGCATAGAGACTGGTGGAGGCATGGAGGGAAACTACTGTCCAACCTCGAGGAATTTAAACATCAAAACAATCTGCTTACAATGGATTTTAGCGCATTGAACAACAAAAAGAGAACCAACCCACACAAAAAAAGAGAGGAGAGGGAAAAGGAAAAACTTCTTTTTCAGAAGACTCTTGGGTGAAAAAATGTGTAATTAATGATAATATTATAAAATCACTTTTTTAAATCATTGATATCATAATTTATTCAGGCAAGACTTATCATTGGGTCTATAGCATTGAGTGCAAATTAATTGGGGAACAGAATATTAACAAATTCAAAGTATTTGCGTGTGTGTATGTATGTGTATAATGTATAAATCTAGTGGGAGCCACCTTATCAAGTTATCAAACTCTGTATCCCACTTTTAAAAAAATCTTTATTGTTGAAAGTATTACATAGGTCCTCCTTTGCCCCCATTAACCTCTTCTAGCCACTCCCCTCCCCTTTCCCCACCCCAGGCCCTCACCACCGCATTGTCTGTGTCCAAGGGTGATGCATATATGCATACAAGTTCATTGGTAGATCTCTTCCCACCCTGCCTTCCCTCTGAGGCTCAACGGTCTGTTCATGCTACTATGTCTCTGGGTCTGTTTTTGTTCATGAGTTTATTTGGTTCATTACATTCCACATATGAGTGAGATCATGTGATACATCTCTTTCTCTGACTGGCTTATTTCACTCAGCATTATACTCTCCAGGTCCCTCCATGCTGTTGCAAATGGTATGTACCAAAATTTTTTTATCCATTAATCTGCTGATGGGCACTTGGGCTGTTTCCAGAACTTAGCTATTGTAAATGACGCTGCTATGAATGTAGGGGTGCATATATTTTTTCTGATGAGTGTTTCAGGTTTCTTAGAATATATTCCTAGAAGTCGGATCACTGGGTCAAATGGGAGTTCCATTTTTTTTTTTTTTTTTAGGAAACTCCATACTGTTTCCCATAGTGACTGCGCCAGTCTGCATCCCCACTAGCAGTGCACTAGGATGGATTCTCTGCTCCGCATCCTCACCAGCAC
>NW_005871646.1:475588-498110 GCF_000147115.1 Myotis lucifugus
CATGGGGCTGGACCGATCTCTAAATGAGGCATTGAGACAAAGGTCCCATGCTGAGAAATTGTTTGTAATTATGCAACTCTCTAGGATTGTAACGAAGTGGACTGAAAAGGCTACTGTTTCCTTGCTATGTTTGATATCTACTCTTTTCTCAAGTCTTGGCTTGTTCTCTCTCTGTCTCTGTCTCTGTCTCTGTCTCTCTCTCCTCTTTGTTTTTTGTTAATCCTCATCTGAGGATATTCTCCCATTGATTTTTTATTGTTTTATTGCTTAAAGTATTACAAAAAGTATTACATATGTCTCCTTTTTTTTCCCCGCCCTTGACAATCCCCTGGCCTTCCCTACCCGCAGTGTCTTATGTCCATTGGTTATGCTTATATGCATGCATACAAGTCCTTCGGTTGATCTCTTACCCCACTCCCTCCTGCCCCCCAACCCTCCCCGGCCTTCCCACTGCAGTTTGACAATCTGTTTTAGGCAGCTCTGCCTCTGTATCTATTATTGTTCAAAAGTTTGTAATGGTCTTTATTATCCATGAAAGAGTGAGATCATGTGGTATTTTTCCTTCATTGACTGGCTTGTTTCACTTAGCATAATGCTCTCCAGTTCCATCCATGCGGTTGCAAATGGTAAGAGTTCCTTCTTTTTTACAGCAGCATAGTATTCCATCGTGTAGATATACCACAGTTTTCTAATCCATTCATCTACTGATGGGCACTTAGGCTGTTTCCAGATCTTAGCTATGGTGAATTGTGCTGCTATGAACATAGGGGTGCATATATCCTTTCTGATTGGTGTTTCTAGTTTCTTGGGATATATTCCTAGAAGTGGGATCACAGGGTCAAATAGGAGTTCCATTTTTAGTTTTTTGAGGAAACTCCATACTGTCTTCCATAGTGGCTGCACCAGTCTGCATTCCCACCAGCAGTGCACAAGTGTTCCTTTTTCTCCACATCCTCTCCAGCACTTGTCGTTTGTTGATTTGTTGATGATGGCCATTCTGACAGGTGTGAGATGGTACCTCATTGTTGTTTTGATTTGCATCTCTCGGATGATTAGTGACTTTGAGCATGTTTTCATATGTCTCTTGGCTTTCTGAATGTCCTCTTTTGAAAGGTGTCTATTTAGATCCTTTGCCCATTTTTTGATTGGATTGTTTATCTTCTTTTTGTTAAGTTGTATGAGTTCCCTATAAATTTTGGAGATTAGGCCCTTATCAGATATGACGTTGGCAAATATGTTTTCCCAAGAGGTGGGTTTTCTTGTTGTTCTGTTGATGGTTTCTTTTGCTGTGCAGAAGCTTTTTATTTTGATGTAGTCCCATTTGTTCAGTTTCTCTTTAGTTTCAACTGCCCTAGGAGCTGTATCAGTGAAGAAATTGTTTTGGCATAAGTCTGAGATTTTGTTGCCTTTGTATTCTTCTAGAATTTTTATGGTTTCCTGTCGTACATTTAAGTCTTTTATCCATTTTGAGTTTATTCTTGTGTATGGTGTAAGTTGGTGGTCTAGTTTCATTTTCTTGCATATATCTGTCCAATTTTCCCAACACCATTTATTGAAGAGACTATCTTGGCTCCATTGTATGTTCATGCCTCCTTTGTCAAAAATTAATTGAGCATATTGGTTCGGGCTAATTTCTGGACTCTCTATTCTATTCCACTGATCTATATGTCTGTTCTTGTGCCAGTACCAGGCAGTTTTGAGAACAGTGGCTTTGTAATACAGCTTGATATCTGGCATTGAGATCCCACCTACTTTGTTCTTTCTCAGGATCGCTGCAGCTATTCGGGGTCTTTTTTTATTTCAGATGAATTTTTGGAGAGTTCGTTCTAGATCTTTGAAGAAGGCCATTGGTATTTTAATGGGAAGTGCATTGAATTTATAGATTGCTTTGGGTAGTATGGACATTTTAATGATGTTGATTCTACCAATCCAAGAACATGGTATGTTCTTCCATCTCTTTATGTCTTCCTCTATTTCTTTTTTCAACGTCCTGTAGTTTTCTGAGTAGAGGTCTTTTACTTCTTTAGTTAAGTTTATTCCTAGGTATCTTAATTTTTTTGGTGCGATGGTAAATGGGATTGTTTTTCTAATCTCTCTTTCTGCAAGTTCACTATTGGTGTATAGAAATGCCTCGGATTTCTTGGGGTTAATTTTGTATCCTGCTACATTGCCAAATTCATGTATTAAGTCTAGCAGTTTTTTGATGGAGTCTCTAGGGTTTTGTATGTATAATATCATGTCGTCTGCAAATAAGGACAGTTTTACTTCCTCTTTTCCAATTTGGATGCCTTTTATTTCTTCTTCTTGTCTAATTGCAATGGCTAATACTTCCAGGACTATGTTGAACAGGAGTGGTGAGAGTGGGCATCCCTGTCTTGTTCCTGTTCTTAGGGGAAATGGTGTTAGTTTTTGTGCATTGAGTATGATGTTGGCTGTGGGCCTGTCATATATGGCTTTTATTATGTTGAGGTATGATCCTGCTATTCCCACCTTTCTGAGAGTTTTTATCAAAAATGGGTGTTGAATTTTGTCGAATGCTTTTTCTGCATCAATTGATATGACCATGTGGTTTTTTTCTTTCAATTTGTTTATGTGATGTATCACGTTTATTGATTTACGGATGTTGTACCATCCTTGCATCCCTGGGATAAATCCTACTTGGTCATGGTGTCTGATCCTTCTGATGTACTGCTGGATCCGATTTGCTAAGATTTTGTTGAGGATTTTGGCATCTATGTTCATGAGGGATATTGGCCTGTAATTCTCTTTCATTGTGTTGTCTTTACCTGGTTTTGGTATTAGGGTGATGCTAGCTTCATAGAATGTGCTTGGAAGTGTTCCTTCCTCTTGAACTTTTTGTAGTAATCTGAGGAGGATAGGTTTTAGTTCTTCCTTGAAAGTTTGGTAAAACTCCCCTGAGAAGCCGTCTGGTCCTGGGCTTTTGTTTGCTGGGAGCTTTTTGATGACTGCTTCAATTTGTTCCATAGTTATTGGCCTATTGAGATTTTTAGATTCTTCCTGATTGAGTTTTGGAATGTTGTATTTTTCTAGGAATTTGTCCATTTCCTCCAGGTTGTCTAGTTTGTAGGAGTAGAGTTGTCCGTAGTATTGTTTAACAATCATTTGTATTTCTGTGGGGTCTGTTGTTATTTCGCCTCTATCGTTTCTGATTTGGTTTATTTGGGACCTCTCTCTTTGCTTTTTGGTGAGCCTGGCTAGGGGTTTGTCAATCTTGTTTATCCTTTCAAAGAACCAGCTCTTGGTTTCATTGATTTTCTGTATTGTTTTTTTGGTCTCTATGTCATTGATTTCTGCTCTAATCTTTATTATCTCCTTCTTTCTGCTCACTCTGGGGTTTTCTTGTTGCTCTCTTTCTAATTCTTTGAGTTGTAGAGTTAGATGATTAACTACCATTTTTTCTTGTTTTTTTTTAGATAGGCCTGTAGAGCTATAAACTTCCCTCTCAGGACTGCTTTCATTGTGTCCCATAGGTTTTGGATTGTTGTGTTTTCATTGTCATTAGTTTCCAGGATGTTTTTAATTTCTTCTTTGATCTCATTGGTAACCCAATCAATATTTAATAACATGCTATTCAGCTTCCAAGTGTTTGAATATTTTGGGTTGTTTTTATTGTAGTATATTTCTAACATTATGCCATCGTGGTCTGAGAAGAAGGTTTTTATGATTTCAATCTTCTTGAATTTGTGGAGACTTTGCTTGTGACCCAATATGTGGTCTATTTTTGAATATGTCCCATGAGCACCTGAGAGGAATGTATATTCCATGGCTTTGGGGTGAAGTGTTCTGAAGATGTCAATTAAGTCCATCTTATCTAGTGAGTCATTTAGGATTGCTGTTTCTTTGCTGATTGTTTGTCTAGCGGATTTATCCAGTGATGTCAGTGGTGTATTAAAGTCCCCTACTATGATTGTATTGTTGTCGATCTCTCCCCTGATATCTTCCAGAAGTTTTCTTATATATGTGGGTGCTCCTGCATTGGGTGCATACATGTTTATCAGGGTTATATCCTCTTGTTGTATTGAACCCTTTAGTATTATGAAGTGGCCTTCCTTATCTTTTGTTATGGCCTTCACTTTGAGATGTATTTTGTCCGATATAAGTATTGCTACCCCAGCTTTCTTTTCCTTTCCATTTGCCTGAAAGATATTCTTCCATCCCTTCACTTTCAGTCTGTGTGAGTCCCTTCTAATGAGGTGGGTCTCTTGTAGACAGCAGATGTATGGGTCATGTTTTTTTATCCATTCAGCCACTCGATGTCTTTTGGTTGGAGCATTTAGTCCGTTTACATTTAAAGTTATTATTGAAAGGTACTTGTTTGTAGCCATTTTTTTTTGTGTGTGGCTGTTTTCTTTCTGAGCTTGTTATTTCTTCTTTTTACACCAGTCCCTTTAGCATTTCTTGCATTGCTGGCTTGGTAGTGATAAACTCCCTTAGCCTTTTTTTTTGTCTGTGAAGCTTCTTATTTCCCCTTCAATTTTGAATGATAGCCTTGCTGGATAGAGTATTCTTGGATCCAGTCCTTTGCTTTCCATCACTTTGTAAATTTCCGCCCATTCTTTTCTGGCCTGATGTGTTTCTGTTGAGAAATCATTTGATAATCTAATGGGAGATCCCTTGTATGTAACTTTCCGTCTCTCTCTTGTAGCCTGTAAGATTCTCTCTTTGTCCTGAACATTTGCCATGGTAATTATGATGTGTCTTGGTGTGGGTCTTTTCAGATTCACCTTGTTTGGGACTCTCTGGGCTTGTGTGACTTTTTTCTTCCCCACCTCAGGGAAGTTTCCTGATATTATTTCTTTGAATAGGTTTTCTAATCCATGTTCATCTTTCTGTTGTTCTGGCACCCCTATTATTCGTATGTTGTTTCGTTTCATGTTGTCCCAAAGCTCCCTTTAGGCTCTCCTCCTGTCTTTTAATTTTTTTCTCCATTTGCAGTACAGTTTGAGTGTGTTTTGCTTCCTTGTCTTCTAATTCACTAATTCGGTCCTCCGCTTCTCCCAGTCTACTGTTGATACTTTCAATGGTGTTTTTTATTGCAGCTATGTCGCTCTTCATTTCTTCTTGGGACTTACTTAAGTTGTTGATTTTTTCATATGTTTCTTCTAGCTTCTTGCATAAGTAGTTGAGTTTTTCATCTGTTTCTTCTTGCTTCTTGCACATTTGGTGCATGTACTCTAGGACCCTTATTCTGAATTCTTTTTCTGTCATGTTGCATATCTCTGTCTCACTTAGCTGCTTTTCTGGCGAGTCCTCCTTCTCTTTCCTTTGGGGGTTTCTTTGTCTACCCATGTTTGATCTCACTGACATATCTAGTTGTTGAGTCGTTCAGTGGCTGCTCCCTGGGTGGCAGTGGCTCCTCGGGCTGTGGTTGCTCCTTGGGCGGTTGTGTTAGCAGCGGCTCCTCCGTTGATAGCAGGGCCTCTGGTGGGTGCTGTTCACAGCTGTGGTGGCTCTTCTGGCTCTTCACACACAGCAACTGTTCCCCAGACAGAGCGTGTGGTGATCAGGAGGCCGCTGTTGCTTGAATCTGCTGCGTTGATTTAAAGGCACAAAATACAACACAACAAGGCACAACATACCAGGCACTGAACATGAATGTATTTACAATATTGCTAACCCCAAATAAAGGTGGCCACCCTAGCTAAGAGAGTTAGGAGATAAGGAGGAAAGAAGAGAAAAAGGTAGAAGAGAAAAAAGAAAGAAAGAAAAAAGAAAAAAAAGGAGTGCAAAAATGAAATTGGAAAAAGGGAGGGGAAAAAAGAGGGGAAAAAAAAGTAAGAGAGAAAAGAGAATGAAGTATAAAAGGGGAAGAGACTATTTATATGAGGAGAAAACTCCTACAGATCCGCCACTAATACCATAAATTACAGCAACAGATTCCTGGAAATGAATACAAACTACAAACAACCAATAATATCAAGCGACGCAAGGGAAAACAGAAGCACAGAAATAACCGGGGAGGGGGAAGGGGCAGGAAAATAAAAAGAATAAGCAGACTAACCTCACAAACAATCTTAAGAAAACCCCCAATATACTCGTCAATCAAGCAAACAACACTAAAACAATAGAGAGAGAAAAGAAGAAGAAGAAGAAAAAAATTTGGATAGTGAAGGAAGATAGGGGAAAGGTGTATAAGGATTTAGAGCAGGGGATTGGACATAGGATATATAAGTAGGATGAAATTTTGACAGGGGGTAAAAAGAATAGGGAAAATCTAAAGCTGGAGTAGGGTAAGAGAAACAGGACAACAAAAGGAAAAAAGTGGGGAAGAGGGTTTTAGCACAGAGGCAAAATTGAGGTAGAGAGAAATGTTGCTAAAGGGACGATGAAAATAAAATAGAGAACAATAGTCCCAAAATAAAATAAGGACAAAATAAAATGACACTTTAAAAAATGGTAAAATGGTAGCAGTAATAATACTAGTTAAAAATAAAAATGTAGTAATTGAAAGGGTAAAATCAGGTGATGGGAAAAAAAAATGAAGAAAAAAAAAGAAAAAAAAAGGAAAAAAATTCTTTTCTTAGTTAAAAGATGAAAAAGTAATTAAAAAAATAAAAATAAAAATGTGCAGTAATGCAGGTGCTTCAGATCTTCTACTCTTCTTTTTGGCATGCCCGGAATTCAGGAAAATGTTGAATTTCCCTCCGATACACTGTTCCTCCGTGTTGTAAGCCACAGTCCTGATTTTAAGGCAGGCTGTATTGGTCCCCCATACTGCCTTATCTGTATTTACAGAAGAGTCAATTCGTGGCTCTGCCTCTGGGTGGCAGTGTGTCTGGATTGACCTCCAAGGCTATATGTCCTCTCTGACCAGGAGCTCTCTTTTGTACCTGAACCAGCACCGCCCAGAGCTGGCTCCCCAGGCGCCACACCCAGCTCTGTTTCCCAGGCTCCCCAAAAACAATCTTCCCCTACAGGCTCCACTAGCGACCCCAACTGGGCAATCCCATGCACTGGGCTCAACAATCAAACTCACAGATTTAAGAGGAAGTGTGTAAACAAGAGCCTGGGAAGCTGTGCGAACTCGCTGGGCTCCACCTTCCAGATTTGCACAGAGTCTCTGAGCACGCTCTGGCCCCTGGCACCAAGTAGCAGGCCGGCTGGAAGATTCTGAGGCTGCCCCTTTGCATCCAGTCCAACTATGGGCTTATTTATAGTGTTACCTTCTGTGAGCAGCCCTGCGGGAGCCCTCCCCACTTGCGGGTCACGCTGGCGTCAATGGGCGCGGACTTTGTGGGGCGCAGATTTCCCCCGCGCACATGCGCGTTCCTCGCTCCAACCTGAATTGCAAACCGCACCTTTGGGGGGAGTCTAACCTTTCCATGGAGGGAAGCAGGTCTCCTCTGACTTCATGTAGTCACGCTGCTTGAGAGCCGTTGCCTCCGGGTTAGTAGCCGATCTCTGGATGAGGATAACAGCTGCTCAAGATGGCGCGGTCTCGCGGCTGAGCTGGCACCCAGGGGGAGGTTTCAGCCTCAATCTCTAACCATCCCCATTTTCTAGGAGTTCTCTGTCTTTCCTGGCTGCAGACTGTTTCTCAGCTGAATCTCCTCTCTTTGTTCGGGCTGTATGTTACCCGTTTTAGCTGCTCGCCCTTATCTGCTCCGGGACAAAGCACCAACACGTCCGTCTAAACCTCCGCCATTTTTTCTCCCCACTCTGATCTTTATTAATTACTACCTTCTACTTACTCTGGCCTTTTTGTGTTGTTCTCTTCCTAATTCTTTAAATTGTAGGGTTACAGAGCTTATTAAAAGTTTTTCTTATTTTTTTGAGGTAGGCCTGTAATGCTATGAACTTCCCTCAGGACTGAATTCACTGTTTCCCATAGATTTTCAGTTGTTGTGTATTCATTCTCATTTGTTTCCAGGATGTTTTTTATATCTCCTTTTATCGCTTTGGTAACCCATTCATTGTTTAATAGCATGCTATTTAGCCTCCATGTGTTTAAATGTTTTTATTGTAGCTGATTTCTAATTTCCATTGTGGTCTGAGAAGATGCTTGATATGATTTCAATCTTCTTGACTTTGTAGGGACTTAGCTTCTGTCCTAGCTTTTGGTCTATCTTTGAAAATGACACATGTGAATTTGAGAAGAATGTATATTCCATAGCTGTAGGGTGAAATGTTCTGAAGATGTCAATTAGTTCCATTGGTTCTAGAGTGTCATTTAGGATTGCTGTTTCCTTGTTGATTTTTTGTCTAGAAGATTTATTCAGTGACACAGTGGGGTATTAAAGTCCCCTACTATGATTGTATTGCTGTTGATTTCTCCCTTGATATCCTCCAGAATTTTAAAAATATATTTGGATGCTCCTGCATTTGGTGCATATATGTTTACCAGAGTCTATTGATCCCTTTAGTTTTATGAAGTGGCCTCCCATACCTCTTCTTATGGCCTTCACTTTGACATCTATTTTGTCAGATATAAGAATTGCTACCCCAACATTTTTTTATTTCCATGTGTCTGAAATTTTTTTTTTCATCCCTTCACTTTCAGTCTATGTGAGTCTCTTGTTCTGAGGTGGGTCTCTTGTAGATAGCATATACTTATGGGTCATGTTTTCTTATCCACTCAGCTACCCTATCTTTTGATTGGGCCATTTAATTCATTTACATCTACGGTTCTTATTGATAGGTACGAGTTTATTGCCATTTTTATTCATTATGCCTGTGTTCCTTCTTTCCTTTCTGTTTCTTCTTTTTACAACAGTCCCTTTAGCATTTCTTGCATTGCTATTTTGGTGGTAATAAACTCCCTTAGCCTTTTCTTGTCTGCAAAGTTCCTGATTTCCCCTTCAATTTTGAATGACAGCCTCACTGGATAGAGTATTCTTGGATTCATTCCCTTGCTTTGCATCACTTAATATACTTCATTCCATTCCTTTGTGGCCTGATGTGTTTCTGTTGGGAAATCAGTTGATAGTATAATGAGAGATCCCTTGTAGGTAACTCTCTACCTCTCACTTGCAGCCTTTAAGATTCTTTCTTTGTCTTTTATGGTTGTCAATTTAATTATGATGTTTCTTGGTGTAGGTCTTTTTGGATTCATCTTGATTGGGATTCTCTGTCTTTCTTCCCTAAGTCAGGGAAGTTTTCTGTCATTATTTCTTCAAATATGGTTTCTATTCCTTGCTCAGGTTTCTATTCCTTGCTCAGCTTCCTCTCCTTCTGGCACCCCTATTAAATGGATGTTGCTTCGACTCCCTTTGAATCTCCTGATTTTTAATTTTTTTCCAGTTGCTATTCTGTTTGGGTGTTTTTGTTTTTGGGTGTTTTTGTTTTTTGTTTTTTTTGTTTTGTTTTTTAATACCTTGGTTTTCAACTCACTAATTCGGTTCTCCACTTCTTCTAGTCTATTGTTGAAACCTTCCATTGTGTTCTTCATTGCAGCTATGTCATTCATCATTTACTCATGTTTGTAGTTCTCATTGATTTGCATGTATTTCTCATCCAGATGTTTGAGCATCCTTATAGCCATGACTATGAATTCTTTCTCTGACAAATTACTTGCCTCCATTTCATTTAGTTCCTTTTCTGGTGATTCCTCTTTTTACTTCATTTGAGGGTTTTTTCTTTGTTGCACCATTGTTGCTGTTCCTTTGTCATTGTTTCTATGTATTGGATCAAACTGCTATGCCACCCAGATTTTTTGAATTGATCTTATGTACTAGATGTTTTGTGGGACCCAATGGTGTAATCTCTAAGGTCTCCTGGGCTGGTTGTTCTAAGGTGGCCCCCTACTTGAGATATTTGGTTTCTCCTCATGTAGTTGGTCCTCCCATTTATGGATGGAGTCTCCTCTCAGGGTGTCTAATTATGTGGCTCACTCCCTGCCACACTGTGATAGCCGTTTTGGAGGTACTGAGCGAAAAACACAAAATACAACATGATAAGACACAACACAGAAGGAACAGAACATGAATATACACAAGATGCCTATAGCCCCAACAACAGTGACCACCAGAGAAAAGAGAATGAGAGAAGAGAAAAGAGAGCAGGAATGGTGAAAGAAAAAAATAAAAGAAAAATGACGGAAGAAAAATCAATAAAAAAAAAAAACCACAAAGCACAAACAAAAAACATCCAGAAAAAAATGGGGGTCTGAATCTGTAGATGCAGAGCTTAAGTAAAGAAAATAATGTTAAAGAATTAGAGGATAGGGGAAGAACCATGGTTTAAAATAAAGGAGGAAGAGAAGAAATCAGAAGACAAGAAAGAAAAATAATTGAAAGAAGAGTAGAGGAGAGAGCAGATAGTCCTAAATTTAGGAAGTGAAAGAAGTCAAGAAATTAGGAAAAGAAAAGCGAAAGAGAAGAGAGAAAAGAATTTTAAAAATTGAGTAGTGAAAAAAAATAAAAGGGAAATTGATTAGGAGCACAGAAGACAAAATTAATATATGAACAGAGGAGTAAAGATGGTGGCCGGTAGGAAGGCAGTGAGGAAGAGAGTGTGAGTGAGGGAGCGAAAGTGGAGTGTGTGGTGTGTGTGTGTGAGTGAAGGACAGTTAGATCCTACAGGAGTCTTGGGGGCAGACAGATCAGGCTCTGCTAGATGGGGAGCCCTTGTTACCAGTGCAACCACTCTCAGGGCAGCTGGCTCAGGCACAGAAACCACACCATCTTGAAGGAGAGAGCTGCTGTGACTACGAGCCTAGCCTCACCACCACTCAGACTGGCCTCAGACACCATACCAGACCCTAAAGCCACTCTGGCCAAAGACATGCTACCTTATCTGCAGATCCACAGACTCCGGGACTCCAGCCTGCTCAGCTGCAGGCTCCTGTGAGTCCTGGAGTGCCCAACTCTCCCACCAAGCTCGACTCTTCAACTGCAGGCCCTGCATGACCCGGTGCTTGGGCCCTCCGGCAAGACTCAGGGTGTTCAACCCTCCCACCAAGCCCACTGCTTTAGCCACAGGCCCTGTGCAACTCAACACCTGGACCCTAAGATGAGAGCAAAAATGGGGAGACAAACAACCCCCAAAAGAAAGAAATGGAAGAATTGGCAGAAAAGGAACTAAATAAAAATGAGGCATGCGATATGTCAGAAAAATATTTCAGAATAAGGGTCATATAGTTCCTAAACCAGCTGGATGAGAAATAAACAACTTATGTAAGAATCAAGAGGAAATCAAGAATGATATAGCTACAAAAAAAACACAATAGAAGGTTTCAACCGTATACTAGAAGAAGTGGAAGACCCAATTAGCGAGTTGGGAGACAAGTTGGGAAACACTCCCAATCTGAATAGCAATTGGAGAAAAATATTAGAAAGCAGGAGCCCCTAAGGGAGTTTTGGGACAACATGAAATGAAATAACATCTGTATAATGGGGGTGCCAGAAGGGCAAGAAGAGGAGCAAAGATTAGAAAACCTATTTGAACAAATAATGACAGAAAACTTTCCTGATTTGGGGTAGAAAAAAGTCACATAAGCACATAGAGTCCAAAACAAGATGGATCCAAAAAGGCCCACACCAAGACACGTCATAATTACAATACAATCATTAACGACAAAGAGAGAATCTTAAGGCTGCAAGAGAGAGGAGAATCGAAGATGGCGTCATAGGTAAACACCTGAGACTGCCGCCGTAAACAACCACTTCAAAAATACAACTAAAAGATGGAACGGACATCAACCAGAACCACAGGAAGGCTGGCTGAGGAGAGACTCTTCAACTAGAAGGAAAAACAACAGCATTCCGAGGCTCAGAGGAGGCGCAGTGTGGAAAATTTAAAGGTGCGGTGGTGCGGTGGTGCGCGCGCAAAGCGGGCTGGTGGCTGAGGGCGCGGTTGTCGTTTTCAATCAGGAGTGAGTCTCAGACTCTGGGCTACAGATCCGGGCGAGTCTCTAGGGACCCAGACTCAGACGGGAGAAGCGGGACTGTCTGGCTACGGTCCCTCCGAGGTTTGCAGCGGTTGCTGGGACAGAGAGGCAGAGCCCCTGGGGACGGACTGAGAGCAGCCATAGCGGCTCCCTCCCCCAGCCCTGTTGATCCCGCCCCGCCCAAGCCCTGCGCACAGCCATTTGCCGATCGCCTCAGGCAAAGGCTGGATTAGCGCCTCCCCAGAAGACAGACGTTTTCCACACAGCTGATTCCTACAGCCAGTCAGCCTGGTGGTCAAATCCCTCTAGTGTTAACTACAACAATTAAGGCTTGGCTAGAACAAGACTGCGCACAAAGACCACAAGGGGGTGCACCAAGAAAGCATAAAAGATGCGGAGACAAAAAAACATGACAGAAATGGAGGATATGGAGCTAAAAATCGCAATTTTGAGGGCTTGCTATAAACTTCAGCAGAGCCTCACGAAAACTAATGAGACCCTCGATGCTACGATAAAGAAATTAGAAAGTAAGCATACACGGACTGAAATAAAGAATATTATACCCAATAGCAGACCAGAGGAGCACAAGAATCAAACCAAAGATTCGACAAAAAACACCCAACTGGAAAAGCAAAATGAAAAAAGAATCCAAAAGTGTGAAGATAGTGTAAGGAGCCTCTGGGACAGCTTCAAGCGGACTAATATCAGAATTATTGGGGTGCCAGAAGATGAGAGACAGCAAGATATTGAAAACCTATTTCAAGAAATAATGGCAGAAAACTTCCCCCATCTGGTGAAAGAAATGGACTTACAGGTCCAAGAAGCGCAGAGAACCCCAAACAAAAGGAATCCAAAGAGGACCACACCAAGACACATCATCATTAAAATGCCAAGAGCAAAAGACAAAGAGAGAATCTTAAAAGCAGCAAGAGAAAGAGACTCAAGTACCTACAAGGGAATACCCATACTACTGTCAGCTGATTTCTCAACAGAAACTTTGCAGGCCAGAAGGGAATGGCAAGAAATATTCAAAGTGCTGAATACCAAGAACCTACAACCAAGAGTACTTTATCCAGCAAAGCTATCATTCAGAATTGAAGGTCAGATAAAGAGCTTCACAGATAAGGAAAAGCTAAAGGAGTTCATCACCACTAAACCAGTATTACACGAAAGACTGAAAGGTATCCTTTAAGAAGAGGAAGAAGAAAAAGGTAAAGATACAAATTGTGAACAACAAACATGCATCTATCAACAAGTGAATCTAAGAATCAAGTGAATAAATAATCTGATGTACAGAATGAACTGGTGATTATAATGAATCAGGGACATAGAAAGGGAATGGACTGACTATTCTTGGGGGGGAAAGGGGAATGGGAGATTCAGGAAGAGACTGGACAAAAATCGTGCACCTATGGATGAGGACAGTGGGTGGGGAGTGAGGGCGGAGGGTGGGGCGGGAACTGGAAGGAGGGGAGTTATGGGGGGGGGGAGAGGAACAAATGTAACAATAAAAATTTAATTAAAAAAAAGGCTGCAAGAGAGAGAGAGAGAGACAGAGAGTTACCTACAAGGGATCTCCTATTAGACTATCAACTTATTTCTCAGCAGAAACACATCAGGCCACAAGGGAATAGAATGAAGTATACAAAGTGATGCAAAGCAAGGGAATGAATCCAAGGATACTCTATCCAGCAAGGCTATTATTCAAAATTGAAGATGAAATCAGGAACTTTGCAGACAAGAAAAGGCTAAGGGAGTTTATTACTACCAAGCCAGCAGTGCAAGAAATGCTAAAAGGACTGTTGCAAAAAGAGGAAATAATAGGCATAAAGATTTAAAATGGCAACAAATCAGTATCTATCAATAAGAACCTTAAATGTTAAATGGATTAAATGCTCTAATCTAAAGATATCCAGTGGCTGAATGGATAAGAAAACATGACCCATATATCTGCTATCTACAAGAGACCCACCTCAGAACAAGAGACTCACACAGACTGAAAGTGAAGGGATGGAAAAAAATTTTTCAGGCAAATGGGGGAAAAAAGCTGTGGTAGCAATACTTATATCTGGCATAATAGATCTAAAAGCAAAGGCCATAGTAGGAGATAAAGAAAGCCACTTCATAATAATAAAGGGAGTGATACAACAAGAGGCTGTAACTCTGGTAATCATATATGCACCCAATGTAGGAGCATCCAAATACATACAAAACTTGTGGAAGATATCAAGGGAGAGATCGACAGCAATACAGTCATAATAGGGGACTATAATACCCCACTGACAATCACTAGGTAAGTCCTCTAGACAAAAAAATCAACAAAGAAACAGCAATCTGAAATGACTCACTAGATCAGGTGAACTTAATGGACATCTTCAGAACATTTCACCCCAAAGCTATGGAATATACATTGTTCTGAAGTGCCCATGGGACATTTTCAAAGATAGACCACATATTGGGACACAGGCAAAGTCTCAGATTCAAGAAGATTGAAATCATATGAAGCATCTTCTCAGATCACAATGGCATAAAATTAGAAATCAATTACAATAAAAACAATAAAAAATTAAACACTTGGAGACTAAATAGCATGTTATTAAGCAATGATTAGGTTACCAATGAGATCAAAGAAGAAATTAAAAAAATATCCTGGAGACAAATGACAATGAAAACACAACAATCCAAAAACAATGGGACACAGAGAAAGCAGTCATGAGAGGAAAGTTTATAGCACTACAGGTCTACCTCAAAAATCAAGAAAAACAGGTAATAAATTATCTTAAAGAATTAGAAAGAGAGCAACAAGAAAAGCCCAGTGTGAGTAGATAGAAGGAAAGAATAAAGATCAGAGTGGAAATAAATGACATAGAGACCAAAAATCAACACAAAAGATCAATAAAACCAAGAACTGGTTCTTTGACAGGATAAACAAGATTGATGAATCTGTAGCCAGGCTCACCTAGGATCAAAGAGAGAGGACCACAATAAACAAAATCAGAAAAGAAAGAGTAGAAATAACAGACCCCACAGAAATCCAAAGGATTATAAAAAAAAAATACTGTGAACAACTCTATTCCAAAAAACTGGTCAACCTCAAAGAAATGTACATATTCCTAGAAAAATACGATCTTCCAAAACTCAATCAGGAAGAATTAAAAAATCTGAATAGGCTGATAACTATGGAGGAAATTGAAGCCGTAATAAAAAAAAAACTTCCAGCAAACAAAAGCCCTGAGCTGGACAGCGTCACAGGGGAGTTTTATCAACATTCAAAGAATTAAAACCTACCCTCTTCAAACTATTACAAAAAATTGAAGAGGAAGGAACATTTTCAAGCTTTTTCTAAGTAGCCAGCATTACCCTAATCCCAAAAGCAGAGAAAGACACCCCAAAGAAAGAGAATTACAGGCTAATATCCCTGATGAAGATAGATGCTAATATACTCAACAAAATTCTTGCAAATCCAATCCAGCATTACACTCAAAAGATCATACACCATGACCAAGTGGGATTTATTCCAGGGATGCAATGCTGGTATAATATCCACAAATCAATCAACATGATACATCACATAAACAAATTGAGAGACAAAAATCACAGAGTCATATCAATTGATGCAGAAAAAGCATTTAACAATATTCAACACCCTTTCTTGATAAAAACTCTCAGCAAAATGGGAATAGAAGGATCATACCTCAACATAATAAAGGCCATATGTCAAACCTACAGCCAACAGCATACTCAATGGGCAAAAACTAAAAACATTTCCCCTGAAAACAGGAATAAGACAGGGATAACTACTTTACCACTCCTGTTCGACATGGTAGTGCAAGTGCTAGCCATAGTGATCAGACAAGAAGAAAAAATAAAAGGCATCTACGTTGCCAAAGAAGTAAAACTGTCATTATTCACAGATGACATGATATTGTACATAGAAAACCCTAAAGACTCCATCAAAAACCTACAAGACTTAATAAATGAATTTGGTAATGTAGCAGAATACAAATTAACACCCAGAAATGTATGGCTTTTTTATACACCAATAATGAACTCACAGAAAGAGGAAAAAAATCCAATTTACCATTGCAACAAAAAAACTAGTATTCCTAGAAATAAACTTAAACTAAGGAGGTAAAAGACCTATACTAGGAAAACTACAGGACATTGAAAAAAGAAATAGAAGAATATGTAAACAAATGGAAGAATATGTGTTCATGGATTGGTAGAATCAACAGCATTAAAATGTCCATACTACCCAAAGCAATCTATAGATTCAATGCAATCTCCATTAAAATACCAACGACATATTTTATAGACCTAGAACAAACTCTCCAAAAATTCATATGGAATAAAAAAGGACCCAGAATAGCTGCAGCAATCCTGAGAAAGAGGAACAAAGTTGGAGGGATCACAATACCGGAAATCAAGCTGTATTTCAAAGCCACTGTTCTCACAACTGCTTGGTACTGGCACAAGAACGAACAGAACAGAGAATCCAGAAATCGACACTAGCCATTATGCTCAATTAATATTTGACAAGGGAGGCAAGAGCATACAATGAGTCAAGACTCTTCAATAAATGGTGTTGTGGCCCTAATGGGCTTGGCTCTGTGGATATAGTGTCAGCCTGCGGATTGAAGTGTCCTGGGTTCAATTCTGGTCAAGGGCACATGCCCGGATTGCAGGCTTGATCCCCAGTTTCGGGGGGGGGGGTGCAGGAGGCAGCCAATCAATGATTCTTTCCCATCATTGATGTTTTTATCTCTCCCTTTCCCTTCCTCTCTGATATCAATAAAAATATCTTTAAAAAAAATGGTGTTGGGAAAATGGGACAGATACATGCCAAAAAGAAAAAAAAAGAAAAAAAAGAAAGAAACTAGACCACCAACATACACCATACACAAAAATAAAGTCACACAAAAATAAAGTCAAAATGGATAAGGGACTTAAATGTAATACAGAAACCATAAAAATCTTAGAATAATACATAGGCAGCAAAATGTCAGACATTTGTTGTAGCAATATCTTCACTGATACAGCTCCTAGGGCAATGGAAACTAAGGAGAAAATAAATAAATGGGACTACATCAAAATAAAAAGCTTCTGCTCAGCAAAAGAACCCATCAACAGAACAACAAGAAAGCCCACTGCATGGGAGAACATTTGCCAATATTATATCAGATAAGAGTCTACTTTTCAAAATTTATACATCTTAATAAAAGGAAGATATACAATCCAATTAAAAAATGGGCAAAGGACCTACTAGTAAATAGACACTTTTTGAAAGTGGACATACAAAAGGCCAAAAGACATGAAAACATGCTCAAAGTCACTAATCATCTGAGAGATGCAAATCTAAACGACAAAGTGGTACCATCTCACATCTGTCAGAATGGCTATCATCAACAAATCGACAAACAACAAGTGCTGGTGAGGATGTGGAGAAAAAGGAACCCTTCTGCACTGCTGGTGGGAATGCAAACTAGTGCAGACACTGTGGAAAACAGCATGGAGTTTCCTTGAAAACTTAAATAGTGTATGGAACTCTCATTTGACCCAGTAATCCCACTTCTAGGAATATATCCTAAGAAATCAGAAACACCCATCAGAAAGGATATATGCACCCCTATGTTCATAGCAGCACAATTTATAATAGCTAAGATTTGGAAACAGCCTAAGTGCCCATCAGCAGATGAGTAGATTAAAAAACTGTGATACATCTACACAATGGAATGCTACACTACTGTAAAAAAGAAGGAACTCTTACCATTCACAACAGCATGGATGGACCTGGATAGCATTATGCTAAGCAAAATAAGCCAATTGGAGAAAGATAAATATCACATGATCTCACTCATTTGTGGAATATGATGAACAATATAAACTGATGAACAAAAATAGATCCATAGACTTAGAAGCATTGAACAGACTGTTAAACCTCAGGGGGAAGGCAAGGGAGAGTGGGATGGGGGAGAGGGGGATAAGAGATCAACCAAAGGGAAAAAAATTAATATATGAACAAAGCAACAGAGACAGAATAATAACAAATCAATAAAACAGATAGTTTAATTTTAAAGGGGGAAAATAAAGGAAACAGAAAAAAACAAAAAGGAGAAAGGAGAAGAAAAATTGGAGGAAAAAAGAGAAGAGAAGAAGAAAAAGTTGCAAAATATAATGGGGATAAAATAAAAAATAAATAAATGAAGTGAAGTGTCGTTCGCTTCAGCCATGTTTTACTGCCCCACGGGGGCTGGTTCAGGACCTCACCCTCTGTTCTGTCTGCGGATGCTGTGCTTCCTGTGAGGACCTAGGTGCTGGCCACTGCCAGGCACTGTCTGTGGCCTTTAGCACCTGCTTGGAGCTGCCAGGGATCCTCACTCCACCGCTGTGTCCCTCTCCACAGGCCTTGGCTGCCAGCAGGCTTGCCTGTCCGCCAGCTGTCAATCTTCATCACTCCAGAGTCTGTTCTGACTGGGCTTTAGGAGGGGTTGGTGCTGTTTCAATTTCAGGGACTATGATGGGTGTTTTTCCTGTGTCAGACCTACTCCTCCTCCACCAATGGCCCAAAATGTGACTCTGGGCTTGGTTGGCCAGAGGTCCTTGCATGGAGACCAATGGGGTCAGCTGGGACCTGGAGCTTTTATCAGTTGGTTCCTAGAACAGTGGGCAGATGGCCCCTCTTGGCTCCTGCTTTTCCAGGTCTCCCGGCCCTGCTTCCTTCCCTGCCTCCCTCCCTGCACCACTGCCTGGGTGTGTACCTGCAATTGAAGACTCCTGTGCTCTGGGTTTAGAGATACAATTGAAGACTCCTGTGCTCTGGGTTTAGAGATAAAAGAAAGAAAAAGCGGGGAGGGGGGCGGGGGAAAAGGAATCAACCGCCACCAGCAGCCACCCGCCTCCTTCTGCGGGTGTGGACTCCACGGGTCGCCCCACGGACGCCACAGGCGGTGTGTGTGTGTGTGTGTGTGTGTGTGTGTGTGTGTTTGCTCTGAGCAACCCCTCTTGCGATCTCGCCCTTCCTACTTGTCTCCAGCTGCCTTCTTCCTTCCTGGTTATGTCACCTCCTCAGCTGGACCACAGCTGGAAATTCCAGGGAATGTTCTCCAAGGTAGTGGTGGCTCCAGCCTGGCCCTGGGCGAGGCGCCGGCAGGTTTCTTCTCTCTCTGCATCCCTCTCGACATGACACATGGGGAGTGCACATTACCTATTATAGTCTCACAACAAGGATAAACTGGAAAAAGTTAAAAATTTGAGAGAGAAAAAAAGTTAAAAGTTTGAGAGAGAAAAAAATTAAATGAGTGAGTCAATAAAAACAAATTGTAAAATGATGGTAGAATTAAACCTCAGACGGGCAAGTATTTCATCAAAAATAAATGGGCTAACCCTGGCCAGTGGCTCAGGTGGATGGAGCATCGCCTGATACACCATAAGGCTGAGTGTTTGATTCCAAGTCAAGGCACATACCTAGGTTGTGGGTTCGATGTTTTCATATTTCTCCCTCACACTCATGTTTCTGTCTCTCTCTTTCTCCCTCTCTTGCAAATAAATAAATAAATAAATAAATAAATAAATAACATCAGTAAACATATCCTCGGGTAAGGATATTAAAAAAACGAAATGAAATAAGAAGTGGACTAAATCGTCAAATAAAAAAGGCAGACAATGTATGACTGGATTAAAAGACTCATTGAGATGCTTAGTACCCCCAAAAAGCCCCCAAACAACAACCTAATTTTATTTTAGTTTTTTAAAAGATAGTTCTGAATTTATTAAGAGGATTAATTCTTCATAAATAGACCCCCTTTTTCTTTCTTTAATTTTTATTGTTCCGAGTATTACAGATGTCCCCCTTCTCCCCACCTCACTTTTTAATATATATTTTTATTGATTTCAGAGAGGAAGGGAGAGGGAGAGAGAGATAGAAACATCAATGATGAGAGAGAATCATTGATTGGCTGCCTCCTGCACGCCCCACACTGGGTATTGAGCCCGCAACCCGGGCATGTTCCCCGACTGGAAATCAAACCTAGGACCTCCTGGTTCATAGATCAACGTTCAATCACCGAGCCATGCCAGCTGCCCCTTGCTCCCCACATTTTAATTGTAAAGTCATAAAGGGACCAAGAGGTTTGCAAGTAAAATGATTTCTTTAAAATGACATAAAAATTCTTATAAGAAAGCTGTGGTGGCCACATTAATATAAGAAAAGTGAAGTGGTTATATGAATTAACATTAAAGAAATCTTAGAACAATGAAAATCATCAGTGTTAAAAAGGGCTATTCCATAATAATGAAAAGATCATTTCAACAAGAAGATACTCCTAAGTATGTATGATTAAGTAATATAACTTCAAAATACTCAAAACTGACAAAATTGAAAGAAGCAATAGACAATTATAGAAAACCTTGAGATTTTAACACTCTTCTCTCAAGAGTGTTAGAATTTGATAGAACAAATTAGGGAAAAAACCCAACAAGGATATAGAATATCTGAACCTGAGAGTTATGGTTTATTACTTTGCTGGGGTCCAACCCCAGCAGGTCCAGGGGTCCCCAAAGGTGTGGACGGAGTCAGCAAAGAAGGAATGACACGGAGACAGCGTTCAGTTGATCAGCAGCCTAGCCAGGTTCTCTAGCCAGGATCTCCAGCCAAGTTCTGGTCTGGATCTCCAGCGAAGTTCTGGTCAGGATCCAGCCAAGTTCTGGTGTTTATTGTCTTGTTACATCTGTATTTATACCAGTCGATTTTAATCCTGTCAATTTCTATTGCAAAGGTTAGGGTGTTTCTTATCTCCATTCCAGGGAGTAAAGATTATGTAGCTTAAGCGTGATTGTTTGTAGTTAAAGTGATTAACTACCCGCCTGGCACTTAGTTAAGGGGTTCTATCCCCTCCCTAACTTCAGGGAAAAATCCCTACCTCGGGAAACAACCTTTCTCGGAGAGGTGACCTTGGTTAAAACACATAGCACTAAGGGGAGCAAACATTAAGAACAGTATGCCATATACTCCAGGTCCCTTGAAACATATGCTGTGCAGATGTTTCTTTCCTGCAGCGACTGTGTCAAGCAGCAAGGATGGACCGGCTTCCGGCATTACTTGATTTAAGTTTATTGTCATTTATAGAAACCTCTATCCAACAACAGTAGAGAGCATTTTCCACCCAAATATTCTAGGCCACAAAATGTCTCAATGGAAAAGAATTGTATGTTCTTTCATACAAAATAATTAGTTTAGAATTCAGTCACAAAAATAGCTGGGAATAAAACTACAATCTTCTGCATCAGGGTTGGGGAAGGTCTGGCCTGTGGGCCTTTTTTAAGGCCTGAGAAATCACTGGGTCTGGCCCTGCCATGGCATTAGGGGAGGGTTAATTAAATGTTTGACCAAATATAACAGGCTAGTTTTTAAGTTCATAACTTTGTATGTTAAAAATATTCAAATGGCCCTCAGTATAAAAGGGTCAAAGACAAAAAATCACAAGAAAAATTAGTCTGTATTTGGAACTGAATATAAACACAACCCATTAAAATTTGTGGAATGAAATTAAGTAACTAATTAAGAAAAATTTCAAGTCAAAAGTGGTTATATTAGATGCAAAGAAAAACATAAAAGTCAGTAGCCCTAACTGCCACCTTAAGCTAGAAAAACGAGCAAACTAGGCCCAAGGTATATAGCTGAAAAAGTTAAACAAAGACATGAGTACTTGTGAAAGAGTAAATAAACAAACACTATACAAATGTACTGAAACCAAATATTGTTTATTGGAAAAAAAAATCAATAAATGTTATCCAACCCTAACTAGACTAATCAGGAAGAAAAAGAGAAAACACAAGTTACCAATTTAGGTTTGAAGTAAGTGACATAAATAGTTTCCTAATACTAGACGCCACAACTTAGAAAAACTGTCCAAATTCCCTGACATTCCCAAAGTTCAGAAACTGCCTGAAGAAGGAAGAGAAGAAAGCAGCATGGCTGGGACCTGAGGGGAGAGGGGAGCAGGGGGAGGAGCTAAGGGGGCTGGCTATGGGGTTGTGGTCGGGATGAGAGCTGGTGCCACAGTGAGGCCAGCTTTCTCTGCTCACTTTTGTCACTTGGAGTTTTGTTTCTCCGGGAGACACAGTGCCCCTAGGCTCCTGTCTAGAGAGCAATGTGCCCTCCTGGCTCTCTCCTGTTCCTTCTTCTGTGCTAAGCTACTTTTGTTTTGCTCTCCCCAGCTTTACAAAAACAATGATGTGTGTTAGCTACGGAGATACCTGTGTAGAGCTGCCGGTCGGCTGGACTGTCCTCCTGTGCACATCAAAGGGTGAGGCTGGGATCCCAGCAACCAACCCATGTTTCTCTGTCACATGGATGTTTCTCTGTCTGTCTCCCCTTTCTCTCTCTCTATAATTAGTGATGATTAAGTGCAGACACACACATATATAGGCAGTTTAAGCTTGGGGAAAAAAAACATGAAGAAATATCATGTGAGGAGGTAGAAAAATTCTCTTTCTTATTTTTGAGTTTTTTAATGATTAAATAAAGTAGGAACAACTTTCTTTGAATTTAAAATGAGGTCAGGGTCTGGACGCATGGTATTCTAGAAACCAGAAGTTTATGTTAATGAAATTGTGTCCCCTGTAGGTAATTTTTTGTGAGTCACAATATGACAAATGTTACAATTTCAAAGAGAA